>NC_143147.1:64991521-65142816 GCF_059928025.1 Delphinapterus leucas | reverse complement strand
GTGAACTGTGCACCCCCCAAATTCACATGTTAGAGTCCTAACCCCCAGTTCCTCAGAATGTGACCTTATTCGTAGACAGGGTCTTCTCGGAGGTAATCAGGTTAAGGTGAAATCATTAGGATGGGCTCTAACCCAATAGAGCTGCTGTCCCTATAAAAAGGAAATGTGGACACAGAGACACACACCGAGGAAAGACAACATGAAGAGACACGGGGAGAAGGCAGCCATCCGCACACCTGGGAGAGAGCCTGGCCAGACCCTTTCCCACGGCCCTCAGGAGGGACCAAGCCTGCTGACACCTTGACTGGGGGCTGCTGGCCTCCGGAACTGTGAGACAGTAAATTTCTGTCGTTTCAGTCACGGTCTGTGGTATTTTGTTACAGCAGCCCTGGCAAAATAACACAGGGCTAAAGGTCACTGTAGGCCACACCATAAAATTTAGCGCCAGGAAGAACCTCCAAGAGCCTCTGGCCCCGTCCCCTCGCTTCACAGATGGAACCCTGGACGCAGAGCTGGAACCCACACCTCCCACCAGCCCCATTTCTCCCATGTCTCACACATTTGTGAGTCCCTAATCCTCCCGGGCTGTCGGATCAGAGTCCTAGCTTTCTGGCTCAACCGTGAAAATGATTACTGTAAGCAAGACTACAGGGAAATGGGTCAGAATACCAAAGCTCGGGCTTCCCTGGTGGCGCAGTGGTTGAGAATCCACCTGCCAATGCAGGGGACACAGGTTCAAGCCCTGGTCCGGGAAGATCCCACATGCTGCAGAGCAACTAAGCCCATGTGCCACAACTACTGATCCTGTGAGCCACAACTACTGAAGCCCACACGCCTAAAACCCATGCTCCACCACAAGAGAAGCCACTGCAATGAGAAGCCCACACACGGCAATGAAGAGTAGCCCTTGCTTGCCGCAACTAGAGAAAACCCGCACGCAGCAACGAAGACTCAACGCAGCCAAAAAGAAAGAAAGAAAGAATACCAAATGTCATAAAAATGTTTCGAGTACTTTCCAGGAGGACCCACTAACAAACAACTGACATTCCCAATCCCCGTCTTAAAGGATCCTGCAAGCAAGAGGTACGTATACTATAGTTATTTTCATGGTGAGACAGACTTCTACAACTATTTAAAAATACTATTTCACTGAGACTTCACACAGACTCACCCTGGCCTTTTACCCAAAGTTGTTGTAATTGGTGAGGTTTTACAGTCCTGCCACATATTCTGGAAACATCAGCCGGGACCGGCTACAGATAACAATACAGACAGAAAACCTTACACATAAGAGGCACTCAGAAAAAAAAATCATTTGTCTAATTAAACGGAATGATGGAGCCATGCAAACTGTCCTGGACCCTCTGTTTCCACTAATGGGGTTGATCCATCAGTGTGATTTCCCAGGAAGTCGCTTAATAAAATGATTTAAAATACAGGGAGGAGAAAAGATATTGATCACTCTAATGCTCAACAAAAGAAGGACAGTTCAATACATTACAGAACATAAAGGCAGTAGACTTTTAGGCAGTTAGTCAAAACGATAAACACTGTAGCAGCAGAGGAAATAATACATGATATGGTGCTTTGTGAAAGAAGCAATATACAAAAATATACACCATTTGTTATTACAATGGCAAAAAATACACAAATAACAGAAAACTAAAATTCATACAAATTAAAGTACTTGGGTGATGAGAGTGTAGCGTTTTTCCCCCTTTCTACAACATTACGGTCTTTTTATAATTTCTTTTTCTAATTTCTTTATTTATTTATTTTGGCTGCGGTTGGGTCTTTGTTGCTGCGCGTGGGCTTCCTCTAGTTGCGTTGAGCGGGGGCTATTCTTCCTTCAGGTGCGCGGGCTTCTCACTGCGGTGGCTTCTCTTGTTGCAGAGCACGGGCTCGAGGCACGCGAGCCTCAGTAGTTGTGGCACGTGGGCTCAGTAGTTGTGGCTCGTGGGCTCTAGAGCGCAGGCTGAGTAGTTGTGGCACACGGGCTTAGCCGCTCCGCATCATGTGGGATCTTCCCGGACCAGGGCTCGAACCCGTGTCCCCTGCATTGGGAGGTGGATTCTTAACCACTGCGCCACCAGGGAAGTCCCCTCTTTTTATAATTTAAACACATTTCAAGCAGGTATAAAAGGAGATGAATCCAGAAAACAAGGCTCACTGAGCTTAAATAACATGACTTAAGGTCAGTAGTGAAACCCAATGTAGACTCCCCTAATTCTATGCACAAGACTCCCAGTCAATAACGTAGACTCTGTGCTTATATCCAAAACCCCCTGGATGCTTCGGAAAACCAGGTTCCCTTGAAAATGTCCACGATTTGTTTTAATCGGTCATCTCCCATGGATTTTCTTCACCTCATTAGCTCTCCAACAGGCCAGCTGCAGGATGAGGTCGTCTGCCCATGACGAGAACCAGAGGCGGTTCCCCCACCCCCCACCCCGCCACACGCCCTCCCACGCACATGCTCCTCCCAGAGCCCCTGGGACTGCCTGTCGCCACCAGGCAGGGCTGTCACGATGCAGGTCACGTTTCCTGTCTTGCAGCTCACAGACAGATGGCTGGTGGGGCCTTGGCTCGGACAGAACACGTGAGCCCTGGGGTGCCCGCAGACGTGGGGGCTCCCACCGCCCGCCGGAGGCCCTGCCTCTGACCATCTCAAAGGCCCCCTAGATACTCCCAGGAGACCATGCGCTCAGGGCACAGCGCTCACACCTAAGCCTCCTCTTCTCCTCCATCCCAAAACCCAGAAAAGCACAGAGTTCGGGCCTTCACACGGGGCCCCTGACACCTACCCAGCTGCCTTCAGGGGGGCCTCGTGACAGCTGGACTTCAGAATGTCTCCGGAGGTGCCTGCTTCTGGAGTGGAGAGGGCTATGCTGAGATCTTCCAGAAGCTTCCACAGCCATAGCGGGGAAGCACTCTCTAGTCCATTTTAATACCAAAATCTACTCTGGGTTCATTGCAACAAGCATGGATGATCTAGTATGTAACCACCTCTGTGCTCTCTAAGCCACCTGTTATTCCATCTCCAACTGCACTCCCCTCCAAAAAATAATTTGAAAGCGTTTAGTCAAACGAATGATGTTAAAGCAAGAATTCGTCCCTTTCCTCGCTTTTTAATTCATCAAAGATACACTGAGGTAACTACCAATCAGAGCTTCAAATCAACATGAGATACCAGGGCCACAGAACTGAGAGGCCTTCACTCCAACCAAAAGCAGAAGAGATTGGATTTGAAGTTGACTTTGCCTCGTTCGGCTTTGGGAAGTATTAATAATGGATAAACACCGTACTAGGCAGTCCCTTCAAGCTCAGGAACCCCAGGCTGGGAATCATGGCTGCAGGGGGTGGGGAATAAATGAAACACATAGTCCTTGACTTTGAGAAGCCAGGAAAACAACAAATAAATCCACACCAAACAATTAACTATGTGAGTAGCTCCCAACCCTTGTCCATTGCTGTTCTAACGTGGCTACCCATGAGGTTTTCAACCCTAAAGAGAATGACAGTGAATGTGTGCCATCCCTTGGGTGAACAGAGAAGACACTTCATAAATACTGGTCAAATAAACGAGTGGTGACCTGCATTTTTTTAAAGACTCTTAATTTTGACAGCGCACACTCCCGGGCAAGACTTCTAGAACGTGATCTCACCAAGACCTCTAAATGCCAAATTCATCAAAGAAGTTGAGTGCAGCTGCTGTTCCAGGACGCCGGTGAGACTTGAGGTGACAAGGCTGGCAACGGACTTGGGGGAGGAGCTCACCCTAAGATGGTCTCTTCTCCGTAAATGCTTATTCATTCTCTTCTCTTGAAGATGTTCCCCCATCTTTGAACCCTCATTGGGCAAGACTGCAGTTACTGCTCAGCTGGAAACCAGTGCCACACCGATTAAATGCTAAAAGTTTTAGAACAGAGATCATTAAGGGTTGGAATAGTGAGGGTGGGAACCTATAGAACAGTGAAGGATGTCGTGGGGTAGACCGAGAGGAAAGGAGAAGGCATTCTTTATGGGAGACCCAAAGACCCAGAGACAGAAATTAGGCGAAATGTTTGGAAAACTACACAGAAACTAGCCAAGCCATAGCAGGGAGGGTTTAGACAGCATGCTTACTGATTCCAACCTAAATCCTCTGCAAAGTCACATCAACATGGACCCTACGTTCCATCCAGCATGGTAACCCTTAATTATATAAAACCTTGGACCTTTTTTAAAAAAGTGAATCATACAGGAATACCCTGGTGGTCCAGTGGTTAGGACTCGGTGCTTTCAATGCCAGGGCCCGGGTTCAATCCCTGGTCAGGGAACTAAGATCCAGCAAGCTGTGCAGCACAGCCAAAAAAGAGGAAAAAAGAAAAAAGAGTCATATATTCGTCAACCATTAGGAATATAAGCTACTTAAGAGTTTGGTAACCTCTCACACTTTTTTCTACCCACCACAAAACTTATTTCCTTGAGGGCAAAACCCTTGACAACTGTATCAGTCAGGAAATGCTTAAAGTTTTAGAGCAGTGGAGTGGCCTGCTCCGAGGAGGAGGTGGGGAAGAATCTGGAAGCAGTGGGTAACAAGGATGGGAGGAAGAAAAGGCAGGGTGTTCAGAGAACAATACAACTCACAGGGAGAGAAACGCAATCTTCCTGGAGACACAAAATGTGCCCCGACGTTAGGCGGTGGCGTTTCCTGACATCATACCTGCTGCTATTTCCAGAACAGAAGAGAAGCTAAAATAACTAAATAAAAGGCTTTCCTTGAGTCCCCACAGCACGGGACTCAGAGCCTTCCTTATTAAAGGAAATTTGAAAATTCCAACCTTGCCTTTCCCGGGGTTATAGCGGGGCTCATAGGGTGACCAACCATCCAGGTTTCAAAGGACTGATGGGTTCCTTGGAAGCAAAACTTTGGGTTTTAATTGGAACAGTTCTGGGCACACCAGGATGAGTATATCTCTCCACATCACATCATTCACGTGAAGGGAAGCTGACTTATTCGTGCACAGAGCTTTGCTAGAATTTTCCATTATCCAGATTGAATGGTGGGCGCCATAATTCCAGTCCCTCCACAGGTTTAGGAATCTCGAAGGTCAGGTTAGTACCTTGCTACCCAACGAGTGATCTATGATCTTGCAGCAAGGGCTCCACCTAGCAGCCCCCGGGGCAGGGGTGAGCCCGGTAGAGATGCAGAATCTCAGGCCCTGCCCCGACGTGACGAATCAGAACCTACATGTAACCAGACTGGGGACTCCGTCCCGGACAGAGGGACTGGAATTATGGCACCCACCGTTCAACCCCGAGGGGCAGGAGGTTCAGGGATAAAATTCGTTCCTTAAGTGATCCGTGCGTCTGCGCATGTGCTATGTCTTTTCTCATTTCAATATCAGGGGAAACCATCCAAAAGTGCTGAGTGAATTACAGCTTTTTATTAGCAATGACAGCATCCCGCTGCAGGAAGGCCACGGGGGATCCTGCCTCAAGAGTCATCTTAGGGGCTTCCCTGGTGGCACAGTGGTTGAGAATCTGCCTGCTAATGCAGGGGACACGGGTTCGAGCCCTGGTCTGGGAGGATCCCACATGCCGCGGAGCAACTGGGCCCGTGAGCCACAACTACTGATCCTGCGCGTCTGGAGCCTGTGCTCCACAACAAGAGAGGCCGCGATAGTGAGAGGTCCGGGCACCGCGACGAAGAGCGGCCCCCGCTTGCCGCAACTGGAGAAAGCCCTCGCACAGAAACGAAGACCCAACACAGCAAAAATAAATAAATTAATTAATAAACTCCTACCCCAACATCTGCTAAAAAAAAAAAAAAAAAAGAGTCGTCTTATTTCCTCTCTTCAATCTCTTCTCCAGATTTCAAGAAAGAGCCTGCAACAGGCCAGAACAACGTTTCAGACTGAGTGGTCGCTTGGCTTATTAGGGCAGCATTTCTCAGCCGCAGCCCTGTTCACATTCTGTACCGGATCGTTTCCTGTTGGCGCAAGGGGGGTGCCGCCCCGTTCACGGGGGGATGTCTAGCAGCATCCCTGCCCTCTGCACACTGGATGCCAGTAGCAGCCCGTCCCAGCTGTGACAACTAGTAATGTCTCCTAAGGGGCCAAACAGCCCGCAGTTGAGTACCACCATCTCGGACAAAGAAAAGATTAGTGTAACGAGAACTGAGAGGACAGATTAGGGCGCTCTGCCTGCCGGGGAGTTCGTTCAAGTCTCGAAAACTAGGCCAGGCTGATCCCTGCAGGCTCCGGGAGAAAACCAGCTGGGTGACCTAAGGCCCAGCCCATGTCCACGGCGACACTGTCTGCGGTGACACTAATGAAGACGAGCGGCCCCACTGCCCTTGGCTCAGGCCGCCTGCCCCTCCACTTACAGCTGCTCTTTATTAGTATTTAACCACAGAGACAAGGAAGGCCTTTCTGCCTTCTTAGTAGAGTGCCATGCTGAATGATATCAGAGGATTTCTAACAGCGCTGTTTAAAAAAAAAAAAGACTGGATAGTTTCTGTTAGAATCACCATAGTCAACCATCTGGCTGAGTCCTCAGCCCTAGTAACAAGGCATAAAGCCCTGGGCACTGGCAGCTCCATCCCCTACTTTTGGCAGTGCTGTCTACTGTCTGAGTGGCCCCAGAAAATTTGGGGACAGGGGAGAAGCTCCCACCTCTACCTCCAGGCCAGCCTGAGCCTCACCCTTGCTCAAGGAACGTAGAGAAGGAACGACTCTATTTTGTTCATTTGAAGATGCATGAACCACCACCCCACCCCCAATTTGGCATCTTGGAAATCTGATTCATGTCGCAACGTTACACTTGCCATCAGCCAGGTGGCAGGTGGGAAGCAGCCATCACAGCCTGATCAGGCTCCAACACTGGAAGCACAGGCATGAGATTCTCAGTAGGGCCTTGGAAGTTGGGAGGGAGCAGAGGGGGATCCTTCTGGCCCCTGGGAGAGAGACGGTCACGGAGCACGGGTGAGGAGGTAGGGAGTGACACTCCTGAAGGAAGCAGAGGGGGCCAGTCCTACATCCACAGTTAAAATGTGGCCCCTGGGGCTTCCCTGGTGGCGCAGTGGTTGGGAGTCTGCCTGCCGATGCAGGGGACGCGGGTTCGTGCCCCGGTCCGGGAGGATCCCACATGCCGCGGAGCGGCTGGGCCCGTGAGTCATGGCCGCTGAGCCTGCGTGTCCGGAGCCTGTGCTCCGCAACGGGAGAGACCATAACAGTGAGAGGCCCACGTACCGCAAAAAAAAAAAAAAAAAAAAGACATGCAAATTCTCACGCTCCACCCCAGACGTACTGAACCACAAGCCCTGAGAATGGGGTCGAGCAACCTGTGTTTCCACAAGCCTTTCAGGATATTCTGATGATGCCCAAGCTGAAGAAGCACTCCTCTAGATTTTTGGCTTAAATCTATAAAGTTGGCTTAAATCAAGAGATTAGCACCAATGGCTTTTATTTGTTTTATGGATTCTTTTAAGAAATGCTACATCACGGCTTCCCTGGTGGCGCAGCGGTTAAGAATCTGCCTGCCAATGCAAGGGACACGGGTTCGAGCCCTGGTCCGGGAAAATCCCACGTGCCACGAAGCAACTAAGCCCGTGCACCACAACTACTGAGCCTGCGCTCTAGAGCCCGCGAGCCACAGCTACTGAGCCCATGTGCCACAACTACTGAAGCCCGCGCACCTAGAGCCCGTGCTCCGCAACAAGAGAAGCCATCGCAGTGAGAAGCCTGCTCACCCCAATGAAGAGTAGCCGCCGTTCGCCCCAACTAGAGAAACCCTGCACGCAACAACAAAGACCCAACGCAGCCAAAAATAAAGAAATAAAATAAATAAATTTTTTTTAAAAAAGAAAGAAAGAAATGCTACATCAGCAACACTCTAAATGAGGACTAAACTGTATGAGAAAAAAAAACACTACCTACTCTTGACTTGAGAAATCAAATATGAAGAAGTGTCACAAAATGATTCTTCTTCCAGTTAATTTTAATTATATTGCCTTTATTCATAACATATCTGTGTATATGTATATTTTCCTTTATGTGTATGTAATAATAGAAAATGAAGCATAAATGAGTTCTTTTAATAAGTAAAACTTAAAATGTCTAACTATAAGCAAGTCTTATAGTTTAGGGCAGTATCTTCTTCTTTTTCTTTCTCGGTGGTTCACAAAGTAACAGCGCCTCCTCGAGTTGATGGAGTCTTAGATTCAGTAGAATGCATGTTCTCTTAGCTAATGTTGCTTGGTCTAACTGAAATCTCTTGTGATACAGCTTAATCCGTTTCTTCAGCAAGGCTAGACCACAGCTAGTCACCATCTTCTATGCAAGGATGTGTCCTACACTCAAAGATGATAAATGGGGTCTTCCCTGGTGGCGCAGTGGTTGAGAGTCCGCCTGTCGATGCAGGGGACGCGGGTTCGTGCCCCGGTCCGGGAAGATCCCCACATGCCGCGGAGCAGCTGGGCCCGTGAGCCATGGCCGCTGAGCCTGCGCGTCCGGAGCCTGTGCTCCGCAACGGGAGGGGCCACGACAGTGAGAGGCCCGCGTACCGCAAAAAAAAAAAAAGATGATAAATGGACCTTTTCTCAGCCTTATTTCCCTCCGCTAGGCTCTTGCTCTGAACCGCGCATCAGCCCCAATCCTCTCAGCATCCCTGTGGCTTTCCTGGGATGCTCCGAGCACCTACAGTAAAGTATGAGTTGGACATCTGATGACAACTGTGCACTGCTGGCAGAGGCCGGCTGCAACCCTTGAAAATGAACTGAGTTAGGGTATCCGCGAGGGCCTGTGAACCCAGAAACAAAGGCCCCTGTAAGACCTAGCACCCCAGAGTTCTCAAGTAAGTCGGGAAACCAAAGAAGGCAGCGAGCACATCAGCATGAGAAGCGGCCCTCGGTGACGTACAGGCTGCCAGTCGGCAGCTCCTGGACCTTTCAACCTGACTTCTCTCTCAGGGCCTGCGAGAGCTCTGAGGTCCCTTGGTGATTGGACAGAAATTGACTAGAGGCTAAAATAACTGCTTTGCAGCCAGATAAAAACAACCTAGAGGGAAACAGGATAGGAGCCTGGTGGCTTACATGACACAAGAAGCAGCAGTGGGCTTAGCCCTCTGGCCTGGCCTCTGGAAGCAAGCCCAGCCCAGAGAGAGAGAGACAGGCCCTCTTTTTCTTTGGGCGGCAGAGAATCAGAAAGTTCAGCTGCAAAGGTGGACTTAAGGAGGCATCCAAAGGGAATGATGCCTCGGCGTTGAGCACCGTACGACACAGTGGCTTTAAATACTTAGAGGTGATGTTCAACGTTCATTGAATGAAAGGGTCCCAGTTAAGGGTGTAGATCTTGGGATCAGCATACGAAAACTTAAATAACTTGCAACGTGCAATTTATTTGTTTTCACTTGCGGGCAGTCGGTGGGTGGCTAAGGGGACGGGTGTTTGTTGCGCTGTTTGGTGGGCTGTGTCTTCCCTACGAGAATGAAAGTCCCAAAACAGTGTTCAGCCTCGAATCACCAGCCCCTAAAGAAATGAACCTGAAAAAAAAAAAAAAGACTTCCCTGGCGGTCCAGTGATTAAGACTCTGCACTCCCAGTGATTCAGGGGCACAGGTCTGATCCCTGGTCGAGGAAGGTCCCGCATGCTGCGTGGCACGGCCAAAAAAACGAAAGAAGGAAATGAACCTGCACAGGTCGTGGTGCTCAAAAATAAATCTGCTGAATTCACCAGTGACTCCATTGGTTCAAAGCCCTCCTTCTAGCTTAGACTGAAGATTCTCAACTGGTCAGGCTGGGGAGAGGGGCAGAAAGGGCAGGGAGATATATCAGGATCACCTTGGGAATTTGTTTGAATTACATACAACAGCTAACACTTTACTTGCCCAGGGTACCATTTTAAATACTTAACCCCCATCTGATCTTCCCAACAACTAATGAGGCTAGTGACTGATACCATGCCCACCTTACAGACAAAGAGATGGGGGCATGCCCCCATACTAAGGATTACAGTGTCTGAGATACATCTCGACTGGCAAGGCCCTGGAACTGAGGATAACTGCCGTGGGGACACCGCTGGGGGTGGGAGGGCCACAAATCCTTCAGTGTGTCAGGGCAGAGACACAGTGGAGAGCCACCGCCTTGGCTTATCTAAGTTAACGACTGAACCAAATCAGCGGTCATCTGCTGAGTTGGGACGTGGCACACCCAAAAGGACAAGCATCCCCTACAACATCCCCAAGACGTGGACGTGTGGCCTCTTCTTGAACCCCACCTATGACGGGGACCCTACCGCCAACCTAGTGAAGGCGTTATATCTCTCCCCATAGAATTTCTACCCAGTAGGTCCAGCTTGGCCTCTGGAGGCTCCTACATCTCTTTCCTGTGACCTAAAGACAGCATTCAGTTCATCCCAACTCTACCCTCTTCCAACCTAAACATGGGTTTTTCCAACTGTTCTCCCAATGACCTGGCCCAGGTCCCTCACCACCCACACTGGTTCCCTCAGGGTGTGGTACAGCTGAAAAAACACCCTCTCAGAGAGCCCCCGGCCCTGCCTGCCCTGCTAGTGGCACAAAGCTTCCATCCATGCAGCATTGTTGATTCCTCTCATGTTTTCCCTCATTGTTTTCCAATTTGGAAAATACCAAAAAGAATAAAAAAGACCAAAAAATCATCCCATATATTTCTGTGTATGTGTGTGTGTGTGTATATATATATGTACATGTGTATATGTGGGTATATATGTAGTTATACATACACCTATACACACATATACATATATACCCGTGTATATATGTATATAGGTGTGTATATGCATGTATTCACACACCTATATACATGCTTATACACACGTACACACATACATGTGTGTGTATGTGTACATGTGTATATAGATGTGTATATGTATGTATATACACACCTATACACACAGCTGTATATGCATGTACACACATACATATGTACACGTGTGTATATTTGTATATGTGTATATAGGTGTGTATGTATGTACATTTGTTTATATACATGCATACACATTTATATATCCACGTATGTATATTCACATATCTATGTTTATATACATATATACACACAAACGTGTATACATATAATTTAAATTATATAATGCTATATATTTGTATGCATTACTTATATAATTCAAATTTATAAATATAAATTGATTTATATGAAAATTATACAATTATTATATTACTATTACAATATTACATAGTTATTATATTATTGTACAGAACAATCCCATTATTTTATTTTACACATATATATATCTAATTCCACAACTTCTTTTTCTTACCATAGACATCTCCCAAGCTGGTCCATATGACATTACCTTTTCCTTCTTGTTCACGCTGTGTGGGATTCCACTGCGGAGATGAGCTGTACTTTAACTGATTGGTCCCCTCCTGGAGGACTTCTAGGATGCTTCTAATCTCTTGCGAGCATCGACAATGCACTAGTGATTACTCTTGTGCCTCTATCCTGAAGTGTGGATGAGGATACTTCCCCAGGATCCATTCCTGGAAGTGCAAGCTGGGCCCTCAGGTGTGTGCAGGTTTTCTCTTGACAGACGTCAGCAAATGACACTTCTGAAAGAGCTCTCCAAATTCCACTTGCGTTATCAGTGAGTGGGAATTCTTTTTCTTTTCCAAATATGATAGGGAATAACAGCACTTCATTGATAACCTTCCCCCAATGTTTGGGGCCCTCCTATGTGTTAATGTGCCAGCTGTGTCCCCAGAGTAACACAGGGTTCAGTGGTTGAGGGCACAAGCCCTAGGGTTTTCACCCTGCCTCTACCTTTTATTGACGGTGTCTCGATTTCTCCATCTATAAAATGGGAGAACTCAGGGCTGCCATGAGGCAGGAATGGTACAGGTACAGCACTTAGCACAGAACCCTTGCCCCCCTCTTTAAATGTAAGCTAGTCCGTGGAATTCCATACATCCTACACGAGCCATCTCCTTCTCTCACTTCTCCCAACCACCAATTCACCTCTGGTTCTCCCACTATTCTTTGGTTTTTTGTCTTTCTCCTTAATCCTCTTGATCTTCCTGACTACACTCTTTTTTTCTTATCCTGGCAGCCCATCTTTTTTTAAAAATTGAAGTATAGTTGATTTGCAATGTTGTATTAGTCTCTGCCATACAGCAAAGTTATTTAGTTATACATACATACATATATGTGTATGTATATATACACACATACACATACACACACATTCTTTTTCATACTCTTCTCCATCCTGGTTTATCACAGGATATTGAATAGAGTTCCCTGTGCTCTACAGTAGGACCTTGTTGTGTATCCATTCTATATCTAATAGTTTGCATCTGCTAACTCCAAACTCCCAATCCATCCGTCCCCCTTGGCAACCACAGGTCTGTTCTCTAAGTCTGTGAACCTGTTTCTGTTTCGTAGATAAGGTCGTATGTGTCATATCTTAGATTCCACACGTAAGTGACGTCATATGGTGTTTGTCTTTCTGTTTCTGACTTACTGCACTTAGTATGATAATCTCTAGGTCCATCCATGTAGATCCTGGCAGCCCATCTTTATGTGCAGATCCCCTCCCCTCTGTCTGGACCCACACACCTACCTGGGATGTTGCCCCTGTGGGCAGCTCTCAAGCCCACCCAGCTTGCCCAAGCATCAGGCCCACTTGGTGAATGCCTTGTTAAAATCCCATGGTACCATGTCCACAGCACATCTACCAGCCAACTAAGCCAATGGAGAAAACTGATGGATGACACCAATGCAGCTTCTCCCCTGTAGCACACAAACCATCTATAGAGTAATCTGTTCCAAGAACACACCCCGGGACTGGCAGTAAATTAACAAGCGTTGGTTTGAAGTCTTTCTTTACTATTTGGAAAACACAGACTAAGGTGAACGTCCCTCGTCTTTTGCCATAACCTCCCTTCCTTGTGTTCTTCTAAAATCCTACTCAGCAAATTCACAGTTTCATCCACAAGTCTCTAGGCATCCAACTCACCTGGGCCAGGAGCATAGTTGTTCAGTAATGTCAACCAGAACTTGTATTATTGGTGACCTCTGGAAAGGACTTAACCCCCATTCCCTAAACCCACACGTGGGCCTGCACTTCCATAAATCAAGATTTGCACCTGTTGCCACCCCACTGCTAACCCCCATCCCCAAATCTAGAGCCCAGAAGTAAACGGCAACACGATTAGCCACATACAACCAGAAGAGCAGGCTCTGCCAGTGAGGAGGTTGGCATCGGAATTGAACAGAACCAAAGCTGCTTCCTGATGATTTTTCTGCTGGGTGCAGTGACCTTTCGTTCCATGTTTATTTGGAAATGACCTTTAAGCAGCAATCAACAAGAATGAAATGCTTCAAAGGAACACATTAGATAATGCAAATGTTCCCTAGTGATAAGTTATGCCCAAGGAATACAGGGGACCATAGAAGCAGCTCTGCCCTGGGAAGCCACCATCTAGCCTGTTCATTAGACTAATAAGTGAATACAGAGTTCTCGCAACCCTTGTCAGTCAGACCACTGAGGACCTGAAGCCAGGCTGACCTGGGCAGGAAACATGATTATTTCCAGAATGGAAACCAAGCTACCAGTTGACATTTCATTTTAATTCCATTTGGAGCAGGGGTAACTGTGTTACTTGGATGCCCAATAAGTGATTTACCATCTTACAGGGAAAAACATCTCAAAGGTCTGGGTCGGGTGGCATGTTGGTGAGCTCTGCATGCCCCATGCTGGTCTCATTTCAATGGAAGACGCCATTCATTTACATTAACGGACTCATTACCGAGCATCTACCGAACACTGGGCTCTTCAGGAAGTGCTGGAGAGGCTTACACGCTAGAGAGAATTCAGCCCCTCGAGGTCAAAGCCATGGGATACAACTGGGATGTTGAGCCCACAGAGGCAGGACCCTCTCCACCAGGGCATGTTCTCTCCTTCAACTGCGTCTCCTCCATTCTTTCTCTCCCACTGTCCCATCTTCCTCTTTCTTGCTTATATTTAACCCTACCAATGATGGCAGTCCAGAAATCACCAAACGGTGACCCCTGGAGTTTAATGAATCACTCACCCCGCAATAGAAGCAGCTGAAAAGAGAAGCTCAGAACCAGGGGCTGTGGCCTCCTCCGCCCCTGATTAGAGAATCCTAAAATCTTCTGAACATCAATCCCAGGACAAATACTCTTCCCTGCTCTGGGGGATCCACTAGGGGGATCCACTGAGGAGGCTCCATCAAGGGAGAGGGTATCCTTTCCTCTGGGGAAGGGGTCCTACAACATCCCCTGGTCATGTCTACTGGCCCATAACATCTATCACTGCCCCCAAGCAAAGCCCACATCCCAAAAGGACTTCCACGGAGCAGATGTGAAGTCCAATCCCACCTCTCCCATACCCAAGGACACCCTCACCTCCAACCCCTTTAGAAAGGACAGAGGGAAGTCACAGCCTCAGGACACATCTGCCAGGGGACGCTGCAGAGGCCACAGATGGGAACCAGGCAGCCCGGAGCAGGCAGGGGCTTTGGGATTCCAGGATGGCTGACTGTGTAAATTCTTCTTCTCTCTGATTAAAGGTGATTTATGGGGGTTGGGGACTGTGTGAGGAGGGTAGGAGCTTTTCA
Organism: Delphinapterus leucas; assembly: GCF_059928025.1. Classification (NCBI taxonomy): domain Eukaryota; kingdom Metazoa; phylum Chordata; class Mammalia; order Artiodactyla; family Monodontidae; genus Delphinapterus; species Delphinapterus leucas. The sequence continues at coordinate 65,128,195 of NC_143147.1, read as the reverse complement.
AGATTCAGAAGGTGAGGGAGAGAGTGCCTGGAAGTCCCAGCCCAGTTCACGCGCTAGATTTCCCACCAGCTCACCTGGGCAAGTCACATCACTGCTCTGCTTCTCATAACAGGATGGAACCCTGAGTGACCCCCAAGCGGCAAACGTCTGTGACCCAAAACCATTGAAAACAGGTACTCAAACTGAAACAGAGCAGGGCCTTATGGTCCTTCCCCACCATGTCCTCAGCCTGCCTTTTATCTGTGGAAAAACTTTAGCCAAACAATAAGTTTAATCAGAGAAGTGAGAAAATGCAGTAACAAAGGAAAACAGTCCAACGAGACCAAATAATAACAGTTTAGCCATTAAGCAAAGTCAAGGACCTTTAGTTCTTCCTCAAGGGCTACAGATAATATTCTGAGCCATATCCTGTGAGCTGCTTTATAGATCCTGAAAGTCCCACCAGGTGGAGGAAGTTAACTACATGATGACCAGACTGTAGCCATGACATAAGCTGCCACAATTCCAAGAACTGGCCTCAAAGAAATGGGAACAAACCGACCCTGGAATTAAAGACTAACTGTACTTCAAACAAAGCTACAGTAATCAAAAGAGTATGGTACCAGCACAAAAACAGAATATAGATCAATGGAACAGGATAGAAAGCCCACAGATAAACCCATGCACTTATGGTCACCTAATCTATGACAAAGGAGGCAAGAATATAAAATGGAGAAAAGACAATCTCTTCTATAAGTGGTGCTGGGAAAACTGGACAGCTACGTGTAAAAGAATGAGATTAGAATACTCCCTAACACCATAAAAAAAAATAAACTCAAAATGGACTAAAGGACCGAATGTAAGGCCAGACACTACAAAACGCTTAGAGGAAAACATAGTCGGTACACTCTTTGACAAAAATCGCAGCAAGATCTTTTTTGACCTACCTCCTAGAGTAATGAAAATAAAAACAAAAATAAACAATGGGACCTAATTAAACTTAAAGGCTTTTGCACAGCAAAGGAAACCATAAGCAAGACGAAAAGACAGCCCTCAGAATGGGAGAAAATATTTGCAAAGGAAGCAACTGACAAAGGATTAATCTCCAAAATATACGAGAAGCTCATGCTGGAGAGGGTGTGGAGAAAAGGGAACCCTCCTACACTACTGGTGGGAATGTAAATTGATACAGCTACTACGGAGGTTCCTTAAAAAACTAAAAATAGAACTACCATATGACCCAGTAATCCCACTACTGGTCATATACCCAGAGAAAACCATAATTCAAAAAGACACATGCACCCCAATGTTCACTGCAGCACTGTTTACAACAGCCGGGACATGGAAGCAACACAGTCAAGACGACGCCGATCAGACCACCGCGTGACCAATTTCAAGATGACTGTCAGAGCCGACTGGGCTGTTTCTGCATGGAGCCCCTCCTTCTGCCTATGAAAGTTCTTGCCCACTGATTGCGGGGGGGGGCGGGGGAGTTGGCCTTTGTACAGGAGTCCACCCTCCCTCTCCCACCCCCGGTTGCCGGCGTCCGAAATAAAGCAAACTTTCCTTTCCACCAACCTTGCCTCTTTATTTGCTTTTGAGTGGTGAGCAGCCAGACCCCACTTTCAGTAACAAAACCAATCCTTGTGTACCCATGTTTATAGCAGCACTATTCACAGTAGCCAAAAGGCAGAAGCATCCCCGACATCCAGCAACGAATGAATGGATAAACAAAATGGGTTCTATCTCTACCACGAAATGCTATTTGCCCATAAAAAGGAATGAAGTACTGATACATACTACAATGTGAATGAAGCTCGAAAACATTATGCTCAGTGATAGAAGCCAGACACAAAGGACCACAGATTGTATGATTCCATTTATATGAAATAGGCAAAGTAGGTAAATCCATAGAAACAGAAAGCAGGAGTGAGGAAAACATTTTGTAACTAGAGAGAGATGACAGTTGTACAACACTGTGAATGTATTAAATGTCACTGAATTTTTCAGTTAAAATAATTATATGGTTTATGAATTTCACCCCAATATTTTTAAAAGTCTATGAGATGTAGGTTCACCATAGTGAAGCTCCAGCGGTGGTTTTCTGCAGATGTATTTACCTAACTAGGGAAGGCTAAGGGAAGGGTTAATAAGAGAAGACTTTAATTTAGTTTGGGAGAAAGAAAAAAAAGTGACATTGGGGTTTCCAGAACCACTTCCTCCATTTCTATCTGGGAAACCCCACTGTCAGTTTTTTTCCTTCTAAACGTAGCTAAATTAAACTCTTATTTCTCTAGCGGAATTATATGTCTATTTGTTATTAACTGTCTCCCCGACAAGACTAACTCCAAGAGGGCAAGGATTTGCCTGGTTCAATACAGTAACCCATGAGAGTCCGCCTGCCGATGCAGGGGACACGGGTTCGTGCCCCGGTCCAGGAAGATCCCACATGCCGTGGAGCGGCTGGGCCCGTGAGCCATGGCCACTGAGCCTGCGTGTCTGGAGCCTATGCTCTGCAACAGGAGAGGCCACAACAGTGAGAGGCCCGTGTACCGCAAAAAAAAACAAAAAACAAAAAAAAACCCACAGTAACCCAGTGACTGGACATGGGTAAGCATTCAATAAATATTTTTGAGTGAATGAGTGAATGAAACTATATAGACTATCCTGTTTACATTTTTTCCTTTAAAAAAAAAACCTATAAATATGTTGGTGGGAATGTAAAATGGTGCAGCTGCTATGGAAAACAGTACGGAGGCGCCTCAAAAACTTAAAAATAGAACTACCACATGATCCAGCCCTCCCACTTCTGGGTATATATCCAAAATTATTAAAAACAGGATATTGAAGAGATATTTGCACTCCCACATTCATTGTACCTTTATTCATAATAGCCTAGAGGTAGAAGCAACCTAAATGCCCACCCACAGATGAGTGGATAAAGAAAATGTAGGATATACAACCAATGGAATATTATCCAGCCTTAAAAACAAAGGAAATTCTGACATACGCTACATCACAGATGACCCTTGAGGACATGATGCTAAGTGAAATAAGCCAGACACAAAAAGACAAAAAGTGTGTGATTCCATTCACATGAAATACCCCAAGTAGTGAGACTCTTGGAACAGAAAGTAAAATGGTGGTTACCAGGGGCTGAGGGGAAGAAAAGTTGTTGTTTGATGGGTACAGAGTTTTCAGTTTTGCAAGATGAAAAGGTTCCAGGGAGCTAGTATACAGCAATGTGCAGACAGTAAAAAATATTGAACTGTATGCTTAAAAATGGTTAAGACGGTGCAATAGGAAAACTCGGTCTTTCCCTCCCGCGTGTCACCCTTACACTCACACAGAACACTTCACTTCTCACAGACACTTCTGTCACCAAATATGGGGGGTGGGTCCCTCACCAAGCAAATCTCCACAACCCCAGCTGGGTGTCCTACAACTGGACTCAGTTCGGACACTATCTACCCAGACATGACATCAGATCCTGCAGGTGAAGAGCTCGGTCCCACAAGGCTGTTCCCCACTCCACTTCGGACGCAGATCACAAGTAATGGGTCCCCAGGTTACCCACAGCTTCTGCCTGACTTGGCTACATGACCACCTCCTGCTTCGGGTTCATTTAATTTGTTAGAGCTGCTCACAGAACTCAGGGAAACACCTGTGTTTACCAGTTCATGAAAGGATGTGAGAAAGGATACAGATGATCAGCCAGATGAAAAGATACACAGGGCAAAAGGTCCAAGAGGGTCCTGAGCACAGGACCTTCTCTCCCCGTGGAGTAGGGGAGGCCCTTACCAGTACGTGGATGTGTTTGCCAACCTGGAAGCTCCCCAAACCATGTACTATCGGGATTTTTATGGAGACTTCCTCACGTAGGCATGATCAATTTTTTTTTTTTTTTTTTTTTTTTTTTTGGCCACACCGCACGGCATGTGGGATCCTAGTTCCTCGACCAGGGATCGAACCCGCGTCCCCAGCACTGGAAGCGCAGAGTCTTAACCGCTGGACCACCAGGGAAGTCCGGCATGATCAATTATTAACTCTATTTCCAGACCCTCTCCCCTCTCTGGAGAAGCGGGGAGAAGGGGGCTGAAAATTCTACGCTTCCAATCATGGCTCGGTCTTTCTGGTGACCAGCCCCCATCCAGGAGCCATCCAGGAGCCCAAGAGTCATTTCATCAGAACAAAAGATGCTCCTAGTACTTTTTAAAAATTTTATTCAAGTATAGTTGATTTACAATGTTGTGTTAATTTCTGCTGTACAGCAAAGTGACTCAGTTATACGCACGTATATATATTCTTTTTCATATTCTTTTCCATTCTGGTTTATCCCAGGATATCAAATATAGTTCCCTGTCCTATACAGTAGGACCTTATTGTTTATATTGTTTGTACTAGTTTACATCTGCTAATCCCAAGCCCTAGTACTTTTATCACTTAGGAATTCACAAGGATTTCCTGTGCCAGGGATGGGATCATAAACCAAAGATTAAAACGAGATGTTCCTAGCGCTCTGATTCCTTAGGAAATTACAAGAATTTCAGGACCTCTGTGCCAAGAACCAGGGGCAGAGAGCAAAGTATATATATTTTCTATCATTTCACAGATGGTAAATTGTGTTCACCACAGTTTTTAAAAGCTGTAGACACACATACAGATAAACGTATACTTATCCATCTTTAATTTTTTTTCGTAAATGGGCCTGTGGAGAGGGCGGTTGCACCCGTGAGACCCTTGCTGCCTGGCTTGGAGTGGGACCGCCCTGGTGGGTGAGGCTTTGGACAGCAACACCCTTGATGAGTCCTGGGCTTCATCTCTGGCGTCCAGGAACCCATCAGCACAGATTGGAAAAGCGTTACATAGCTGGATGGAGTTGCAGGGGTACCATCCAAACAGGCTTATGAAACAAGAGTCATTAACAAGAAAAGCTGGCTAAAGCTCTCTATGCCAAGAACTAGGCTACACAAAACACGGCCCAGAAAATGTCAAGATCCATTGACAAATCAAAGTGGGTTTCTCCCAGAAGGCAATGGGACCCAGGAGGGACTGAGCGGGAACCAGGGGGGCCTGCTAACCTGCCCTGTTGGAAACTTTCAAAGGGAGGGAGGACGCAGGGGTGAACTGGGTCCTCGTGAATTTTGTGGCTCAAGGGTGGGAAAACTACAGCTCTGGGACCAAATCTGTTCACCGCCTGTTTTTACAAATAAAGTTTTACTGGAACTCAGCCATGGTCACTCATGTATGGGTTGTCTAGGGCCATTTTTACTATAAGGTGAGAGTTGAGTGGTTGCAACGGAGACCACATGGCCCTCAAAGCGGAACATTTGCTCTCTGGTCCTTTCCAGAAGTTTGCCAACCTCTCCTGTAGTGAAAGAACCCAGTGTCCTACTGCAGGGGAGGGCAGACGTTTCACTCCTTATTCCAGAGCCAACAAGTTTTCTGCTCTCTTTTGTTTCCTCTGCTGTTCAGCCAACTCCCAACCGTGCACACGATGGCACGGGAAATCCAAGCCGTGGATAACGCAAAGGCATTTATAACTGAGTTTAGATGCAAACAGAAGCCGTCCATCTCCCTCTACTTCACCCCAGCAGCTTTACCCTCCTAATGATGCGTGATTTAGGCTGACGTGGAGATGCACCCACACTCCCAGAGCACCCCTCCACCACCCTGCTGACGGCAAGGTGGGAAGGCAAAGGCAAACTCAGAGATGACAGCTTTGTGGCTGATGGCCAGACCAGGAGAAGACTCCACAGGCTCCCCCAGCAGATGCCCAGGGAGAGCAAGGGGGGGTTGAAACTTACTCTCCAGCCAAAGACCTGAAAGACTGGTGGGGCCTGCCTCTCGGGAAATGCAGAGGCACCTTGAAGCTACTAAACCTGGAAGGAATGTTTTCTGCGGACTGTAGGCCACGGCCTTGGAACTCAGGAAGCTTGCAAACAAGCGAGGGAGGCCACAGAACATCAAATAACACTGAGAGAGAGAGAGGGAGAGAGAAGAGAGCTGTGCCAGTGCAGTCAACGAGAAACTGCCAACTACGGAACCTCAAGTCTTATAGGATGAAAGACGTAAGGACATTTTTTTCCTTAATGGCCAAAAGACCATCTTCCCCAGAGGAGGGGAAGATGGTTTCCAGAGGCGCTCCAGAAGGGTTTCTAGAGAGGTGAGACCATGGACTGGACGTCGGGATGGGCAGGACATGCCCCGTGGCCATTCCAGATGGTCAGCGTCTGTCTACCCTGTCATGGGTTCCCAAGCATCACTCATCAGAAGTTGTTCCGCTGGGACCCCTCAGCCTCTTCTCCATCAGAGCTTCCCCAGGCCAAAGAGCAAGGGTAGCAGCAACATAACTAGTCACAGGCTCTGATCCTGGGCCAGGCCCAGCCCTTTCCATGAATTTTCTTGTCTAATCTTCAAATAATCCCATAGTGTAAGTTTATCCCCATTTCTAGAACAGTATCCAGCATACAGTAAGCTCTCAGAGAATATACATTTGTATATTCATTGGCTAACTATTTGTTTATTAAGTTGAATAATTCCTACTTTACAGATGGGGAAGGGGTAGTAGGGTGGCTAGACTTAGCAAATAAAAATACAAGACAAGGGCTTCCCTGGTGGCGCAGTGCTTGAGAGTCCGCCTGCCGATGCAGGGGAAACGGGTTCGTGCCCCGGTCCGGGAGGATCCCACATGCCGCGGAGCGGCTAGGCCCGTGAGCCATGGCCGCTGAGCCTGCGCGTCCAGAGCCTGTGCTCCGCAACGGGAGAGGCCACAACAGAGAGAGGCCGCGTACAGAAAAAGAAAAAAAAAAAAATACAAGACAATCATTTAAATTTAAATTTCAAATAAATAACAATTTTTTTAGTTTAAGCATGTCTCAAATATTAGCACCCTGGGCATCCTGTATTTTATGTAGCAGCCCTAGGAAGCAGGGGGTGGGGGAAGAACTAGCCTAAGGTCCCAGAGCTAGGAGTTGTCAAAAACACATTCACGCCCAGGTAGCCAAACTCTAGACCAGATCCAATGGGTCTCTACACTATACCACGCGGCCTCTCCCTTCTTACCCTCCCATGCCCTTCAAATACATCACTGTTAACACGTTTAATACATTGGATGGTAGTTAATAAGTGTACGTGTTGATTTCCTCTCTTAGAAAATAATCTCACCCTGTTCTTCATAACTTCTTGGGGTAAACACAGCCAGTTGTCTTCAGGAATCCATTCTCCTCTTTGTCCCCAGTTAAAGAAACCCCAGCTCTTAGCTGGGCACATGGCCACCCTGGATAAAGACTACATTTCCCAGGATTCCTTGCGACTATGCAAGGTCACATGACTAAGTTCTAACCAGAACTTTCCTAAGAGGAGGAAGCGTGCCCTTCCTCTCTGCTTCCTCTTTGCTGCTGGTGGGAATGCGGTGTGATGGCTGTCACTGCAGCATCTCTCTTGGGCCACAAGGGACCTGGGGATGAGAGCAAGCCCCAGCAGAGCAACAAGACTGGAGGAGACTGGGTCACTCACACTGTGGGACACAGAATCAGCCCTGGACCCTTGTAGACTTTTTCTACCTAATTTAAGCCATGGTTCTTTTGGGTTCTCTAAACTTGGAGTTGAACTTAATCATAAGTGATGAATGGCCTCAGCACCTAGAGCAGGCAGGTGCTGAGGCACTTGAGAAGGACTCGGAAAGTTTGTTGGAAGGATGCTTGCTATATATTTGACCAACTCCCTGCACTCTAGACTCTAGCCCATGAATTTCCTTCCCTCACTAGCCTCAATAAAATACATGGTTAAAAAACGCACAGAATCCTTGACCTAGGAACATCGATATGTAGTTTTATACTTCTGGAGAGAAGGGGAGGATGGCTGGAAAAAGAATATCCTCTTTTTCTTGGATATCCCCCAGACACTGAGATTTCCATGGTGTATAAAGATGAGTTATTAATAATATCATATTGGATTAAATGAGCTAGAATTGCAGTAACATGAAAAGTCAAGACTTCATCACAGAACTCCTACTATTATGTAAATGTACCACCACTTGGGAAAATGACTAAGGATGAGATTCATTATAAGTAATGTTTTCATCCCAGCCTTCATGGCCCTTTGAAACTTTAGATATAGGACCCAATTTATTAGCTAAAAGAAACAAGAATCCCTCTAGAATTCTTTTCAGTGGCTTCCATAAAATTTTAAGCTTAAATCACTCGTAAACTATAAATCATGCAAATATCTGGTATTCATTTTTAAAGCTCCCAAATTCTGAAAAAACTCTCTTGATCCTTAATGCATTTCCTGGCGCTACGATCATTTTATTGCATAAAGAAACTATTGGATTAAAGGTATACATGGTAGATATATAGAAATAAATGGTAATGTGTGAATATCCATCAGAGTTTTCAGTTGCATGAAATAGAAACTAACTCCGATTTATTTAAACAGAAATAAAATGTATTAAATGGTTATTGAGTTGCTCGCAGAATCCTCAGGAGAAAGAGAGGTAGAGAGCCAGGTGCAATCCTATAATTACACCACAGAACTAACCCAGTGAGGCCAGTGGTCCTGCAACACGGCCCCTCTCAGGGCGTGGATGCTGCAGTCTCGAACCTGGACATGATCACTGCTGTTGCCACCACCTTCACAAGAATGAATGATTCAGCATGGTCCCTTCTTCTTTCTGTCACCAGCTTCTCATTCAGAACCATGTGCAGATACCTATGACTAGGATTTCCCAGCTCATGGCACCCAATGCCCCTGTTGCAATGGAGGCTAGGAAATGTCATATCTGGTTATTCCAGAGGTGAGCTCTGTCTCAGAAGGGGGACAGAGGGACAACCACAAAGACGAGAATCCATCACAATGCAATTTGGTTGAATGTAGAATAAAGTAATCCAGAAAGGGAAAAACAAATATCATACATTAGCGCATATATGTGAAATCTGAAAAAATTGGTATAGACGATCTTATTTACAAAGCAGAAATAGAGACACAAACATAGAGAACAAACGTATGGATACCAAGGGGGAAAGGGAGGGGGTGGGATGAACTGGGAGATTGGGATTGACATATATACACTATTGATACTATGTATAAAGCAGATAACTAATGAGAACCTACCCTATAGCACAGGGGGCTCTACTCAATGCTCTGTGGAGACCTAAATGGGAAGGAAATCCAAAAAAGAGGGGATATATGTATATGTATAGCTGATTCACTTTGCTGTACAGTAGAAACTAACACAATATTGTAAAGCAACTATACTCCAATAGAAACTTTTTAAAAATTAAAAAATAAAAAAATTTGGTTGAACGTAATTTTATCAGGATGACAGTCTGACCCAACTACTGTCCTCATGTTTTCCCCAAGTATTAATCATTCTGGAACACCCTGAAGTGGTTTTATAACACTTTATTTTTTCTGCAATTCAATTTTTTTTCTGCCTTGTGGTTTTTACTTCTAATTTACTTTGAGCCCCGCGTATACAGAACAGCGAAAAGTCAGAAACAGCCTTAACATCCACCAATTCATTCAAACGAATTAGGGGAGATTACAAAGCAATCTGTATACCAACATAAGATATAAATAGATACTTGGTTATTGCAGCAACTTTGCAAATTTTAAAAAACTGACAAGCATTGCCAAAACAGCAAAGCAGGAATAATTGCACAAAAGTGGACTGAAATATCTTTTAACTCTCCCCATTCCAAAACATTCAGACTTTTTCTTTTATTGTTTATTTCCTCTCTACTTTTACATAATTTGGGAGTTCCCCCCCTGTTTCAAAAGGAATGTGTACATGTTAAAAGTAAGAATATACAGAAAAGACAAATATAAAAATGCCCACATGGGCTTCCCAGGTGGTGCAGTGGTTAAGAATCCGCCTGCCAATGCAGGGGACATGGGTTCCAGCCCTGGTCCAGGAAGATCCCACACGCCACAGAGCAGCTAAGCCGCTGCGCCAACTACTGAGCCTGCGCTCTAGAGCCCGTGAGCCACAACTACTGAGCCCATGCTCTAGAGCCTCTGAGCCACAACTACTGACCCCACATGCCACAACTACTGAAGCCCGTGCGCCTAGAGCTCGTGCTCGGCAACAAGAGAAGCCACCACATGCTGCAACTAGAGAAAGCCCACGCGCAGCAACGAAGACCCAACACAGCCAAAAATAAAATAAATAAATAAATAAATATTTTTTTTTAAAAAATGCCCACAGTCTGCTCAATGACAAGTACCATTAGCTTGAGGTCAGTGGCTTGAAGCACAGGCTCTGGGTTTAAACTGCCAGGGCTAAGACCCCACGACCTTGGGCAAATTCCTTGATCTCTCCACGCTCCATTTTCTCTTTTATATATAAAAAAAGGATGTTAATGTCCCTTCTTTTATAGGGTAGTTGTATGGATTCAAAGAAATAAGGTCTGCCAAGCTGTGAGCAGACACCTGGTGCAAAGTGAACTTCTGAAACACTGGCTGTATTTCATATCCTCGACCATGCACGGATCTAGTCATTCTTAGGAAAACAGCACGCTTCATCAAGCCTCTATTACTGGATACCAAGGTGGTCTCCAAATGTAACAATTACCATCAGCACAGAACAAGAATTATTTGCTTAAAAAAAAATTTTTTTTTTAGGGACTTCCCTGGTGGTCCAGTGATTAAAACTCTGAACTTCGGGCTTCCCTGGTGGCACAGTGGTTGAGAGTCCACCTGCTGATGCAGGGGACATGGGTTCGTGCCCCGGTCCGGGAGGATCCCACATGCCGCGGAGCGGCTGGGCCCGTGAGCCATGGCCGCTGAGCCTGCGCGTCCAGAGCCTGTGCTCCGCAACGGGACAGGCCACAGCAGTGAGACGCCCGCGTACCTCAAAAAAAAAAAAAAAAAAGACTCTGAGCTTCCAACACAGGGGGCGTGGGTTCGATCCCTGGTCGGGGAACTAGGATCCCACATGCCGTGTGGTGCAGCCAATAAAAAAATAAGAATAACTGTCATTGTTTTAAAAAAATTGTTTTTAATCAGAGATTTTTAAATAGGGAGGAAATCATAAAAAGAAAACTCAAAAATCCTTTCTGAAAAAGTTGATATTATGAAATTGCCCCATGGTCCACCAAAATTATCAACTCAAGCGTGCACCACACACATACACACACACACACACACACAGTGCTTGGAGAAAATAATTGTCCTCTCAGCCAGCGTGCTTTGGACCATATCTCCTGTCATGAGTTTCAGGAGACAAGTCCCACTCCCACCTGCTCGGGAAATGCCCCCACTGTGTGTGCGCTTTGCCAGGAGTTCCACCGCTGAAGTCAGACCTGTGGGAAATTCATGTGTTGCCCAGCAATGCTGCTGCCACACAGGCTGCCCCTTTGGGTCCTGCAGTCTCCTGCTGGCCAGGTACCGGCCCGGCACCAGCATATGCGAACAGCGGCCCAGCACAGATGGACCACAGGGGATGACCCGACAGCAGGTGCGGATGGGGTGGGGCAGACAGATCCCCTCCAGGAGATGCAAACCCCAGAGCCAGCAAACCCACGTTCCCATGGTTGACCTGGAAGGTTCTTACTGGCTGTCTACACTCCCCTAAAGACCACCACCGTCTGGCACTGGGGCGGTGGGAGAAGATAGAATAATAAACCCATTCTGGATGTCTGCATTTTTCTCCCCTCCTTCCTTTGGCTCCTTTCCAGCCTAGAGCACGTTTCCCTAGTGACAGCTGGTCACGAAGATGAAGTTGAAATGGCGCCTGGACCATCTGTTTGCTGCCATTCCCCCAAAGCACCGCCCTCCTCCAGAAGCACCTCTGTGGACCCTTGGAGGCCCTGCGGGGCCTTATCCTTTCCAACTCTGCTTCCTGGAAACTCAGTTCTGTTTCCAAGTAGTGCTGGGGCCCTTCCATTAGCTTATATTCCATTAGATGATAATATTCTCTTTGAACTTGTGGGATAACCTTGACACTTTCCCCTTGGGCTCCTTCAGTGATCCGGGAAAGTGAGCAAGGGCATGGGGGAAGAAAACAAGGGTCTGGGAGTCAAAGCAGCTCCGATTCTGCATTAACTGGCTTCAAGAACTAAAGGAAGTCCTTGATCTCTCTGGAATGAAGGTGGGAAGTTCATTTCTCCCAGGAAGATAAATCCCTGCGCTGTTCTAAGGATCGGATGGGATGTGGCACCTAAAGCGACATCCCTGGGAGGCGCAGAGAGCACACGGCAGATATCTGTACCCCCTCGTCCTTCAGCCATTCTCTGTGTACTTCAGAGCCGCTCATCTGTAAAGCACTCATTCTGCCAGCTCTGGTAGGACTATTCAACATAGGATTTTAAATACGATGTGAAAATATGGCATTGACAATGCTGAGGAAGCAGGAAGGCTGTTATTCTGCCTCACATTGACAGTATCCAAACCACCCTGCCAGGCTTCCTGTCTCCTGTTACTTCTTTTTTTTTTTTTTTTTTTTTTTGTGGTACGCGGGCCTCTCACTGTTGTGGCCTCTCCTGTTGCGGAGCACAGGCTCTGGACGCGCAGGCTCAGCGGCCATGGCTCACGGGCCCAGCCGCTCCGCAGCATGTGGGATCCTCCCGGACCGGGACACGAACCCGTGTCCCCTACATCAGCAGGCGGACTCTCCACCACTGCGCCACCAGGGAAGCCTCAGCCTCCAAGTTTTTAACGAGAGATTGGACAAAGCCGAGCCTGTCTATAGATTTCAAGAGGACATCTCTGCTAAGGGAAGAGAGGGACACAGGGAAATAGCCCCTGCAGAGCTGTTTAATTTTCAATTAGCAGAGGGAATCTAGGTCTTTGGTTTTTTTCACTGGCTGTCCAACATTTTACAATGTTAATACAGAGGATTTCACCTGCCCCCAGCCCCAGCCCCCAGCCCTTGGGCAGGGAGAAAGACAGGAGAAGGGGAGATGGGGTATTACATGCTGTCAGTAAAGCACTTGCCCCCAAAGACAGTGACTCCTGTGGGAGGGGTGAGCGAGGGAGGGACCCGGCAGCTGGCGGACGGCACAGGTGGGTCTGTGATCCCTGGAAGCATGCTGGGCACTAAGGAGAGTGGGGAGGCTGAGGAAACCAAGCTGCTGGATGTGCCTGGAGGAAGAGGATATGTTTATATGGAGCCACATCACGCATGGAAAACACCGGAAGGCTGTCCATAGCATTTTTACAGAGGCTGGTATGGGTAAGAAGATCACCCAGACTTTTTTTTTTTTCTTTGTTAATTAATTAATTAAGTTTTTTGGCCATGCCGTGCAGCATGTGGGATCTTAGTTCCCCGACCAGGGATCAAACCCATGCCCCCTGCACTGGAAGCGCAGAGTCTTAACCACTGGACCACCAGGGAAGTCCTAACCCAGCTTTTTTGTTTGTGTTTTTTACTCTGTGCTCCTCTGTGTTTTCCAAGTTCTCTTCACTGAGCACAAATTCTTTCATGCTATGATCATGATCACCAGGAAAATGGATATGGGCAGGAGTGGGGGCTGGGAAGGAAAAGGATAAGCAAGATCTCTTTTGAAAATGTACATGGGGGCAAAACACGGGGCTGGTTCTTCCCCCACCTCTATCCTGCCCCCAAAAAGGCCCAAAGCCTCAATCCCCTCCTGGGGTGGTGCTATGGACTCAATGTTTTTGTCTCCCCACCCCCAAATCCATGTTGAAGCCCTAATCCCCAATGGGATGATTGTTTGGAGGTGGGGTCTTTGGGAGATAGCTTAGGTCATGAAGGTAGAACCTTCATGAATGGGATTAGTGCCCTTATAAGAAAAGACACAAGGAAGATGATCTCTCTCTCTCCACCATGTGAGGACACAGCAAGAAGGTGGCCATCTGCAAGCCAGGAACAGAGTCCTCACCAGACACTGAATCTGCTGGCACCTTGATCTTGGATTTCCAGCCTCTGGAACCGTGAGAAAATAAATGTTTGTTGTTTAAGCTCCCCTGGCCTGTGAGATCTTCTTATGGCAGCCCAAATAGACTAAGACAGGTGGCAAGAATACGGAAGAAAGGACTAGGGTGGGATGAAGACTTGGATCCCACCTACGGACGGGAAGTGATGCGATCATGACTCATCTGTTCATGCACCAGTGTCGACGGCATACCAGGAACTGGCTGACCTCAGAGAAATCTCCTGGCGCGATGGTTTAAATGCAGATTCCTGGGCCCTTCCCCATCCACTAAATTAGGAAGTCTGGGGTTTGGGCCAGTGTCTTAGGCCATTCTTGTGCACACTAAAGTTTGAGGGCCAGTGGAGAGACAAAAGTCACAAGAAATGGCCAATAGTGAAGGACCTGTGAGCAAAGCTTGCTCCCCATACGAAAGAGAGGGTGTGTTTCAGTTGTGGGGTGGGGGAGGGTCAGGAAGGCTCCTCTGAGAACTGGAGTGGATGCAGTGCTCCTAGGCTGCAGGGACAGACAGACCTAGCCCTGTCACCTTCAAACCACTGAATGGGTTGATGTGTCTTTTCAGGCATTTGTAATCTACAGATTTCCCCTCCATCTTGTGTTTAGATTCCTTGCAGAATATTTGTTGAAGAAACGGATGGTTCTCTCCATAGAATCATCTTTTTTAGACATAGTCTGACTGCTTTACTCCCTTCCCCCAAACCCTTGCCTGACTGCCCTTGAACACAAGCAGTTCTGGAATTTTAGTGAGTGTAAAAGTCACCAAGGAATCTTGCTACAATCCACATTCTCCAGCTCCTTCTCTGGAGATTCCATAGGTATGTGCAAGGGGCCCAGATTCAACAATCTTAGGAAGCCCCCTGGTAAGTCTAAAGCCAGTGGCCCACAGACCACATGCACAGGAAACTCTGCCCCTCCCCCAGTTACCAATAGATTATCCATATGAGTTTCCTAGGGCTGCCATAACAAAGTCCCAAACTGATGGCTTAAAGCCAAAGAAATGTATTCTCTCATGGCTCTGAAAGCTGGAAGTCTGAAATCAAAGTCTTGGCAGGAACATACTCCCTCGGAATCTCTAGGGAAGAATCCTTCCTGGCCTCGTCCAGCTTCTGGTGCTGCTGGCAATCATTGGCTTGTGGCCGCATCCCTCCAATCTCCACCTCCCTCCAATCTCCGCCTCCGTTGTCACACCGCTTTCTCCCTGTGTGTCTGTATCTCTGTGTCTCTTCTTATAAGCACGCCAGTCATACTGGATTAGGACCTACCCTAATGACCTCCTCGTAACTTGTGAGAGAGTGATATGCAAACAGGCAACGGCCAGACCGTATATAAAAACATCTCTGGGCTTCCCTGGTTGCGCAGTGGTTGAGAGTCCGCCTGCCGATGCAGGGGACACCGGTTCGTGCCCCCGGTCCGGGAGGATCCCACATGCCGCGGAGCGGCTGGGCCCGTGAGCCATGGCCGCTGAGCCTGCGCGTCCAGAGCCTGTGCTCCGCAAAGGGAGAGGCCACAACAGTGAGAGGCCCACGTACCGCAAAGTAAAAAAAAAAACAGATCTCTGACCTATAGCCTATAGCCAGTCCAGGAAGCCAACCCATTATACCTAAGCACCTAAGACCTTTAAAACCTTGACCCTGACCCTGCCTGCCTTTCCCTCTCCCGTATTCTCTTTTCCTTTCACACCAAACTACATTCTGTTTCCCCAAAAGGACCTCCATTCTACTGTCAGAATTCTAAGCACGTGACACTGAGGCCATCTGTAGCCTCCGCCACCCGATGCTGATACCGCTCGGTGGGAGCGAGCCCAACACCAGGCGCCTCTGCCTTTACACCCAGCGTGCGAGCATCGTGCCTGATACGTACAGGTGCTTAATAAATATTTGTGGTTAAACTGCACAGCCAAGCATATGCTTCACCCTTTGTCCACCCTGAAAATTCTTTCTCCTCCTTTCAGACCTCACTTCAGGGTGGGCACCAGAGTTCACCTGATGAAGGCTTCCCGACACCTCCCCACCCCCCTCTCCAGGCACAGGCAGGATTCCCCTGACATTTTACCCACTTGTCTGTCTGCCCCCCCTAGACAGCGAGCTCCCTGAAGCCTGGGGTGTGTTTTTCATTTCCCTGTCCCAGCGAGAACTACAACGTCTGGAACTATATTGAGTAAATGGTCAAAACGTGTTTGCTATATGGAAGATTCATGGACCAAATATGCTCAAATTTTCCCTGCTTCTTCTGTATGCCACACCCACACCCGCCTGTAACGCCCGCAGGAGCTTCCCGGCTGGGTGAGCTTCTGCAAACACAACGCAGGAGAAGCCCCACTTGCTATCCAAGTCTATCTTTCCTCCCATGTCTTCAATCTCCCTCTCCCTCCCTCTCTCTGTCCTGTTACAGATACGTGACATTTACCACCTTTAAAAAAACTCTTCCCAGCCATATGTTTTCCTCTACCCATCGCTGTCTCCTTCCTCTCCTCAACTAAGCTGCTGAGAACTGACTACACTCGTGTCTCTACCACCTCTCCCTCCACACCTCCACCTCCTCAACATGCTGCCATCTGCCTTCTGCCCACACCGCCTCCCAAGGCGCCAGTGACTTCCTGGATGTCAAATCTAACGTTCACCTTCCAGTTCTCCTCTTCCATCACCTACTTCCTCCACCCTCCCTCCCTGGGAGACTCTCTCTGCCCCTGCCATTCAAGACACAACCAGGCTCCCTTCCTGCTTTTCTCTCTCTGCCTGTGTGTGTGTGTGTGTGTGTGTGTGTGTGTGTGTGTGCGCGTCTCCATCTCTCTCTATATATTTTTTCCCCATTTCTCCCCTACACCACTTCTCTCTCTATCTCTGTCTCTAAAAGGACCCATCTCTTAAACGTTGGCATTCCCCATTCTCTTCTTTTCTCATCCTTATATTCTCTCTGGATGACCACATTTTCTCCCTTACTTCCAACTATCACCCTTAGATAATAACTCCCAAATTTAAATGTCTAGCTCAGTTTCCTTCCCCCGAGGTATCCAGACTCACAGATCAAACTGTTTACTAGGCACTCCCTCCAGCATCCCACGGGCATTTCAAACTCAGTTCAAGCAAAACAGAACTCACTCCCTTCTGCCCACAGTGTGCTCCTCTCCTCTGTTCCTCTTAAGGTAAATGGTGCACCCATCTATCGAGTTACTGAAGCCACAAATCTGGGGTCCTCGTCTTCCCACCACACCCCCACTCCCTCATCCCCTAGATCCAATAGGCCATGAGCACTCCTGAGTCTTCCCTCTAAAAGCTCTCAGATTTGTGTCCCTGTTTCACACCCTTTGCTGCAGTTCAAGTTCTCAACAGCTCTCTCCTGAATCACCCCAACAGACTTTAACTGGTCCCTTCCCTCCCCCAACCAAAAGTCATCACTTTTGATCCACTCTTCCACGTCTAGACCGGTTGTCTCCATGAAAGGAGAACTTGATTGCATCACCCTCCTAATAACAACCCCCAACATCCCCTCATTTCCTTCAGCATAAAATCCAGCAAGACATATGTAGCATGGGCACCGTCTCTTCAGTCTCAGCTCCTGCCATCCATCCCCCCCTTTACCCTATGGGCCAATCATAAAGACTCTTTGCCTGTCACCAGGCTCTTCTTTGCCTCTGGGCTTTTGCATACACTGTTCCCTTTACCTGGAGCATCTTTAAGTTCCTTCTCTCCTCTAAAATCTCCTATTCATCCTCCAAGTCCCAGCCAGTGACCCTGCTCTGGACATCCTTCCCTAAACCCTCTACCTCCAGCTCAAAGTTGGGTTTAAGGCCCTTCCTTGTGCACCCAAGATAGCCTCTGTGTCTACACCATGATGGACATGTTTGTACCTTATTCAGACAGGACCTAGCACATAGCTGGTGCTCAAGCGATTTGGTTGAGTGAATAGATGGACAGATGAAGGGTCAGAGAGGCAGGGGAAAGAAAACAGGATAAGGTAGCAAGTGGGAAGGCAGGTTCATGGAAGAGACAGTTTCAAGAAGAAGGAGGTGGTCAATTACATCATTTGGCCCTGAGGCCAACTGACAACCGTCTGCCATGTGTAGACACCCTAATTAGAAAGAAGTTACATTTCCACATATCTGAGGGAGCCACTCCACTTTGCTAGTCAGAGTCCAATTCCCAGCAAAGGATTCTAGTCATCAGAAGCTAAGTCCAGAGTGAAAAGACAGGCACCATTCCAGCTCCACTCCCAGCTGGGCCCTTCAGTGGCCACCATCCCCACCATGACCAGATTATAGAGTGTGAGCTACAGAGTGGGCAGCAAGTCATCCTGTGGGTTGGGACCAAGCAGTGAGCTGATCCACGCTCAGTAACACTTAGCTAACCAAGTCAATAGCCAAGTCCAAAGCTAACCAAATAAATCACTAATACTTAGCTGGTTAAAAACAAACAAAAACTAAAAACACTCACATAGATAAGCAAGCAAAACAGAACCAAACAAATGAATAAAAACTCAAGTGCAGACCACCTGTAAGGACATCTGGTTAAATATGGCAAATGGAACACATGTAGTTTTCTCTTGTCCCTTCCAAATTCCTCTAAAATGACAGTAAAGAAATTTCAAAAAGCAAAACTGTTTAAGGAGAAAGAGAATGACAGAAGAAATGACAACAAACAAGAAAATGCCAATAAAAATTTGGAAGCTGGAAAACAGACAGGGAGATAACTGACTTTGCAGAACTGAGAAGGTGAGATATGACTCCGAATGAGTAAAGCCAACCAGAAAGGAAGCCAATTCACATGGCAGAACTCCAGAAAGATCCAGGACTTAGAGGCTCCAGGTAGGGTTGGAAAGAGGATGGTTAAATGACTTTATAAGAAGTGTAGAGTGCGGGGGTGGGCGAAATGGGTAAAGGGGATCAATTATATGGTAATGGATGGTAATTGCACTTTCCGTGGTGGTCACTTTGCAATGTACATGGATGTTGAATTATAATGGCATACACCTAAAACTTATACAATGTTATATACCAGCTTTACCTCGATTTGGAACATGAATCAATACTTCTCTTAATCTTCATTTTAATTTTTTAAAAAAGAAGTAGTTAGATCCTTAGATCCATTCTGCACACTCCCTTAACCCCAGTTTAATTAAATAAATAAAGTTTACTCTGTGAAGTGGCTGAAACAGCCAGTCTCTGGACTTGGGGACACCAGGTCCACTGGAAGCTGGGGTTATGCTACAATACTACGAACAGGGAAACTAGACGAACATCTACATACTGAACAGTGAAACCCTAAACCATCTTCTCCTACTTTGCTCTAATAGCACTGTTAGCCAGGCTTATAAAGCCCCAAGATCCAAGCTTTGGGGATTCCCGGGAATCTAACCAGCCCGATGAAAACAACCTACAGGTTAGGGAGGTTCCCCAAGCAAGTGACCCGATCCTCACCTGATAATCCTACAGTGAGCCCATCAGTCAACAGCCACACCTGTGTGCAAAGACCCTCCAATACGCATTATAGTACTTCACTCTCAAATACGATCAGTCGAGGATCGCCAAGGACATCTGCAGAAAGATAAAACTAGATAAAGGAATCTGAAAGACACAGATAAGCAAGAAGTAGAAGGAAACTAAAATTAGTAAAATCCTTAGAAATTGGCGACCAAAATATTACATCCATGAAACAACAGTAGAAAGCTATAAAGAGAGTGTATATAGACTAGAACAAGCTTTTAGGAACTGAAAATACAACCGTTGAAATAAAAAGTCAATAGAAGCGTTAGGAGATCAAAGATCACTCAGAAAATAAAACAAAAACAACAAAGAGATAGAAAATAAAAAAGAAAAGTCAAGGGAATTGGAGAAATGGTCTCTCTGAATAATATGACAGAAAGAGGGACCAGTGACAACAGAAGTGGAAAAGTCTTCAAAAAACTAACATTAACAGTATCTTTCAAAAATAGGGGACACAAGTTTCCAGATTACAGATTAAGCCCACTGAATGCCAAACACAACCAATGATAAAAGAAAAGAGTGGTTCACACCAAGGCATAACCTTGTGAAATGTCATAACACCTGCAATGAAGGGAGGATTCAAACAGATTACAGGGAAAGGAAAGGCATTGGACACATCAACGTCCACACTGGAAGCCAGGATACGACGGACGAATGCCTTCAAAGTTCAGAGGGAGGAGGTTTCCACACACAGTCAGATCATCAGCTGAATGTAAAGATATAAGAAAGACATGTTCAGATAAGCCCAGTGTCAAAAAATTTACCATGATCATATCTATTGCCACATAACCAATCACCCAACTTCTGGTGGCTTAAAACAATGGACACTTATTATCTCCCATGCTCTGTACGTCAGGAATTTGAGAGTGTTTAGCTGGGTGGCGCTGGCTGGGGGCTTCTCATGAGGGAGACATTACAGTGTCAGCCAAACCTGCAGTCCTCTGAGGCTGGGGCTGGAGGACCCATTGCCAAGCTCATTCATGTGGTTGTTGGCTGGAGGTCCCAGTTGCTCACCATTGTAGGACTGATCACAACACGGCAACTGGCTTTCCTCAGAAGGGATGATCTCATGGTAGATGGGGTGGGTGGCGGGGAGGAGAAGGAAGGGAACCAGGAGGACGAAGGGGAGAGGAGAGAGAGGAGAGAGCAAGCTGGAGAGTCAGAAGCCACAGTGTCTTTTATCCCTTAATCCCTGAAGTGATGTACCATCACTTTGGTTGAGTTCCACCGGTCACACAGACCAATCCTGGTACGATGTGGGAGCACACCAGGAGACGGGGTTTATTGAGGGTTGTCTCTTGAGACTGGCTACCACATATCCTTCTCAAGAAGTTCCTGGAGGAGATGCTCCACTAAGACAAAAAAGTAAGCCAGACACAGAGCGAGAGAGAGGAAATGGAGAACTAATGTTGAAAGCAAGAAAGAAAATCCTCAGGATGACGGTGAAGAGAAGTCCTGAGAGAAGAGTTATACAGAAGACTTAGAGGGCAATTGGTCCAGATTGAGCATAAGGACGAAGGGATCCAGGAAGGATGCCTCCAAGCCCTCACCCCAAAATGGAACCAATATGTTGAATAAATTCATAGAGAAGATTTTCAACTCTATCAGAATTAGGAGACGAACTGTGGATAGTTACATAGACAAGTAAGCAAGTTGTTTTGTTTTTGAAAGAGGTAATCACTAACTCCATGGAAAACAAAAGGCTGCAGGGGACACTGGTTCGACCCCTGGTCTGGGAAGATCCCACATGCCGTGGAGCAGCTAAGCCCGTGTGCCACAACTACTGAGCCTGCGCTCTAGAGCCCATGAGCCACAAATACTGAGCCCACGTGCCACAGTTACTGAAGCCCGCACGCCTAGAGCCCGTGCTCCGCGATGAGAAGCCCGCGCACTGCAACAAAGACTAGCCCCCACTCGCCGCAACTAGAGAAAGCCCACGCACAGCAGCGAAGACCCAACACAGCCAAAAATAAATAAATAGAATTAAAAAAAAAAAGTATGACATTTGAGTTGGACCAGAAAGAGTAGATAAGGATTTGTATATGAAAAGAGCAGCCAGTAAATTAGGAACCAGAAAACATTCTGAATGAAGGCAGAAAAATCTACTCTCCAAATCACTCCCTGAAAATGTTCTTGTTGCTTTGGGTCACATGGGTACAAAAAAAAAAAAAAAAAAAGAAAGAAAGAGGAGGCCAGCAGAGAATAGTGCCTGGCTCAGCTTTTGGTAATATTTACATAGTTATAATAATGCAAACACTGACCACTGATTTGACAGAAAGGATGGTAACTATGATGAGAGGGACGGGGGTAGGGCAATTCATTGTATGAGTAAAGAGTTGGGGATTTTTTATGGCAGGAATAAATAATCCAAATAATCCAAAACAGAAATCAAGAAATGGAAATGCAAGTGTGTTATTTAGAAACAAGGAGGTAAATAAGTAGAAGAAAGAGCAAAAAGAATTGAAAGCATTTGCCCTTAGGTACTGTCAGAAACGGAGAAGGAGGGAGCAGGAATATGCTGTTTTTCATTAAAAGCTTAATCCTACCACTGACTTTCTGACCATGTACATACATTACTTGATAAACATTAAACGAGATTAAAAATAAAAAGATTTTACTGGCCAAGCAATTCCTTCTACCGGCTTGTACTGAAGATCAGCATATATTATCAGCCTACATTTTACTATCTGGACCTCAAATTGTGCAGAATGATATCATTTTAGAAGATATTAACCAGGATGAGTAATTCGAGCCCACCAGGCAGCCTAGGGCTACACAGGGCTCCACTGCTGCCCTCCTACCCCACTGAAAAAATGCATCAGTGCTCATTAAGTCAAGCACCGCTCATTGCTTTCTGACCAACTGCCCGCTTTGTGGCAAGATACCAGAAACAGGGACAAAGACAGTCTTAGATGACGGCCCTTTTTAGCCTCTTTGCCGTGTGGGTTATAAGAAACCATGAAAAAACATTTAATTTCGGAAAGACCCAGAGGTACATCAAATGCAGTTATTACCCTGCAGGCTTTCTGAGCACTTGCTAAGGATTAGGGTGCGAGGTAGGGGCTTCTGAGTTCTCACCCTGAGAAAGCACACTCCAAAGTTTGATCACAGAACTTAGAAAAGAATTTTTCTCCATTTTTCTCTGATATGGCTGTTTGTTTACTGGATAAATGGACAGATGGATAAGCGAATGAGTGAAGGTCTGTACCTTTGTAGGAGGATAATGTTCAGATATAATCTTCAGAAGCATGTCCACGTTGTCAATGCCCATTCTACATTTTGGGTTTGCTTCTTTGTGCCAATCACATCAGAACTGTACATCAAAGGGAGTATTGGCTATTTCTAGGGACCTCCCTGGTGGCGCAGTGGTTAAGAATCCGCCTGCCAATGCAGGGGACACAGGTTCGAGCCCTGATCGGGGAAGATCACACATGCCGCAGAGCTGCTAAGCCCCTGTGCCACAACTACTGAGCCTGCGCCCTAGAGCCCGCGAGCCACAACTACTGAGCCCATGCTCCGCAACTACTGAAGTCCGCGCGCCTGGAGCCCGTGCTCCGCAACAAGAGAAGCCACCGCAATGAGAAGCCTGCGCACCGCATCGAAGAGTAGCCCCCGCTCTCCTCAACTAGAGAAAGCCCGCGTGCAGCAACGAAGACCCAATGCAGCCAAAAATAAATAAATAACTTAAAAAAAAAAAAGGAAGTGTTGGCTATTTCTAAATAGTCTAACAAAAGTGCTCATATTGGAAAACTAAATATGCATGCAACATCGCTGTCGCCAAATCATTTTTGGATCTCCTCTTTGAAAATTCACTTTGGAGCCCAAAGCACAATGTTGAGAATAGACCCACCGGTGACAAATCATGTCTTAGGGCCGGGGCTGGTTTCTGGAACTAGTCGTAATCCGCTAAGTAGTTTCAAATTTATATACGCCGTGTACACTTAGAATAGTTGTATGTGAGATAAGCTCTGTTTAAATGAGCTTATTATTGAAAGATCCCTAAAGTGAGTCCCACTGCAGAGTCCCACGGCGAGGCCAAGCCCTAGCTCCCCCATCACCTGCTCTGTCTGGTGGGGTTAGGGCTCCGCAGTGTGCCCGCCTACCTCTACCAGGAGCAAAAACACCTTCTGCGCCGTGAAGCTAATTATTCAAAAGGATTCCATGTGCCAGCAGGCTAGAAACAAAACCCAGAAACTGTCACACTTCACAATCCCAAATAAAAGGGTCTTGCCAGGGAGAAAGATGGAGTGTCTGAAGTGGCACAGAGAAATTAATGTTTGGTAGCAGCCACGGGACAATCTGTCAGAGAAGAGATTTGGCTGCAGAAGGTGGGGGGAGGGGGGCGGACACACAAATGACTTGCGGGGGATGGAACCCTCAGGGCTCCCTCCCCAGTCCAGCCATCTGCTCTGGGGCCTCAGGCACTGGGCAGGCACTGTGAAGCTTGAGACCAGCAAACAAAGCCAACAGGCCGGCTTCCCCACAAGGAACAAGGAGAAGCGCCTTTTGTCTCTCACTTTTGGGAAGTGGCCAGGCCCCATCCCTGGAGCCTCACCCAGCTCAACGTAGCCCCTCCTGGCGCTGCAGTTAAAACCGGTGTCACAAATGAACTTATCTACGGAACAGAAACAGACTCGCAGACATAGAGAACAGACTTGTGGTTGCCAAGAGGGCGGGGGCAGGGGAGGGACGGAGCGGCAGTTTGCGATTGGCAGATGCAAACTATTACATATACGATGGATAAACAACACGGTCCTACTGTATAGAACAGGGAACTATATTCAATATCCTGGGATAAACCAGAACGGAAAAGAATGTGAAAAAGAATGTATCTATATGTATCACTGCATCACTTTGCTCTACTGTATAAATTAACACAACATTGTATCAATAAATCAACTATACTTCTATTAAAAAAAAAAAAAAACCACAGTGTCAATGCCCACAGGTCTTCACGGAGCATCCTCCCACAGAAAGGAGGGACAATTTATCCTCTTTGTCTCGAGGAAACTTTTGCACCACCCAGCGACAGCCCCTCTTGAGGCTCCAGCGCGCTGCCCGAGGGCAGGTACTAGGCTCCCGAGAGAGCTCTTCCAAACCCTTCGCCAACCCCATCCGGCCGTAAAACCTCCCCTGGCAGATGTGCATCCGCCCTCAGTGCCTCCACATCTCACCCCAGACAAGGCTACCAAAAGCTGCAGCTGCCTCACTCGCAGCAAGGCCGCCCAGCGGTACAGGGGCCAGGGCAAAGGGAGATCCTTGCCAGTGATGCCAGAGGAGATGAGGCTACCACAGGCAGGGGAGCCGGGAGGGGCTGCTTATCCAGAGGATTTCAGGATCTGCAGCAAATCTGGGTTCCAGACACTGTGATCTTGTTTTCATTCTACCAGGGCTGCAGCCCAAACCCGACTGGCAGGAAGGTGGGGAGGGGAGGAAAGAGAGAAAAGAACAGCCAAGGGATGGGGCTGGGGCCCCCATCCTGCCAGCCCTGGGGCCCAAGCTGGCAGAGGCCTGCTGGGGCGGTGAGTTCTGTGTGCTCACGCCACCCTGGGGCCAGCAGAGGAACTGCAGCCTCTTTGGAAAGAGCATTTAAATCTAGCAACTGCAGTTACTGAATTAACTCCCGGCTTTTGCTTCGTGGGGGATGGAGGCCCTCGGGCATCTGAAATTCCTGATCCTAAGACAGCCAGATACGTATGTGCTCTGCCATCAGAGACAGATGCCTCTCCTCTCGTAATGAAGACCCCTCTGCCAACATCAGGCCGGCATCTCCACTTGGAGATCCTCTCCTGTGGGCTTGTGCCTCCCTCAAAGCCCTTTAAAATGTAAATATTCTATGTCCTATGAAGGGTGAGCTAACTAACACAGGAAAAAAAGGACAAGGGGGATGTCACAGTCAGAAGGAGTTAGCTGTGGGAAAAGGACACAGTGGGATTCCTCACACAGGTCCCTGGCTGCTGGTGACAGGGGAGCACAGACGCCAGGAGCGAACATGCCAGAAACAGGAGGCTGACCCAGCTCAGTGATTCTCTAACTTGGCCAGGATGAAATCTGGCTCTGATCTTCCTTGACCTAAACACAAACAAAACCACTGAGACCCATTTACTGGTTCTAGCCCATTTGTGGGATCATGGCCCACCTCTCAGAAGCTGTGAAATACCCATGCCTACAAGAGACAGAGCATCAGTAATGAGTACCTGCCAAAGGGCACCAAGGTGCCACCGCCCCCATGTCACCCGGGTACCCCTCGACGAAACGAGGGTGTTCATTACTCAGTGGCACTTTTCCTTATGAGGGAAAAACTCTGGTTCCACCTGCCTGTAAAGCAGATGCTCCCAGGCCCCACGCCTGCACCAATCCTGCCCAGCACCCCCTCTACCAGTGACACAGGATTCCTGGAATTGTGGACTGCATTGTGAAGAGTCCACAGCGGCCCCGGTAAAGAGATGAGCTGCTTGCTGTCTGACCCAGGACAGACTTTTCCCCTCCCTGATCCAAAGATCCTGCACCACTAAAATGAGAAGGTTGGACTTCCCTGGTGGCGCAGTGGTTAAGAATCCGCCTGCTAATGCAGGGGACACGGGCTCAAGCCCTGGTCCGGGAAGACCCCACATGCCGCGGAGCAACTAAGCCCGTGAGCCACAACTACTGAGCCTGCACTCTAGAGCCAACGAGCCACAATTACTGAAGCCTGCACGCCTAGAGCCCGTGCTCCGCAACAAGAGAAGCCACCGCAATGAGAAGCCCGCACACCACAACGAAGAGTAGGCCCCACTCGCCGCAACTAGAGACAGCCCGTACACAACAATGAAGACCCAACACAGCCAAAAATAAATACATTTACAGAAAAAAAAAAAATGTTTAAAATGAGAAGGTTTAACTAGCGAAGGTTCTCTGCTCTAGTTAACATTAAAGTCATCTGGGGAACTTTAAAACAAATGATCTGGTCTCTGTCCCAGGTCCATTATATCAGAATCGCTAAGGATGGATCTAGGGCATGTTTAGTTTTTAAAACTCCCCAGGTGATTCTGCTGTGCCACCTGGTCGTGAAGCCCTGTACTAGCTGCTCTCCGAGGGCCAGCTGGCTTCCCTGAATCTATAAATCTGACCCTAAAGGCAGCTCTTTCTTTCCCAGGAAAAGGCCTGCCCAGAGAGCAAGCTAATTAGGCAATTCAGCATGGAGGTGGGAGGGGACAGGTCACACAGCAGGAGAGCACCAGACACGTGTTACCTGGCTCGACCTGGAAGGGGGAGGAAAAAGGGTCCTAGAAAAGACTGGATGGTTGTCTGGGCCTCGGAGAACTTGGAAACAATCCAGAACTCATCAACAAACACCCTGAGATTAGGGGATAAATGGAAGGGAGAAGAATTTAAAACAATTAAGGTATTCATAGTTCCTCCTCCACCTCAATCAGCCTCCGGGTGTGACTGGAGGAAGGAAGGACCCCCTTCTCCACCAAGCTGCTCTGCATAATCCTGCTTCAGGCACTGGTCGCTGTGTGGCCTTGAGCGGAGTACTTAACCTCTCTGTGCCTTGGTTGCTTCATTCACAAATGGGGAGAGTCATAATGGTGACAGGCTTCCTAGGGTTTCAGCAAGATTACATGAGTTAACATAAAGTGTCCACTACAGTGCCTGGCACACAGTAAACACTCAACAAGTGTTCAAAATTATTCACAGGGAAGAGTCCCCACGGCGAAATGAACTGGGAGAACACTGGGCTGAAGATAAATAGGTTTCTTCATGAAAAGATTTCTCAGAATAACAATATTAATAATAATAATGGTATGGACCTCAAAGGTTGAGAAGATTAAATGAAATGATGGTGTGGAATGCTCAGTCCCCACCATGCACATAATGGGTACTTAATAAACATTACCCGTGAGTGTTATTAATAAGCACGGGAGCGGGGAGGAGGGATCTTTAAGAGAAGCGGACATGCAGCGCTTCCCAGACTCCTGCTCTTTTCCTACAGAGCATCTGGCAGAATCTGTGCAATAGGAAGCACGTGCTGGGAAAAAACCCAGAGGGGGGATGGCCTCGTGTTTTCCAACTATGTCGCCAAGGGGCTGAAAGAAAGGATCTAGGCCAGGGTGAGAACTACAGGGATTTGGTTATCAGGAAAAGGATATGGATGGAAGAAAGTGCTGGGCTGGAGGGTGGGGAGAGCTGGGAACCCCCTCCTCCAGCTTTCCCATACTCATCGTGCAGGGTCGTGTCCCCACGGGAGGGGCAGGCGCCTGGGATCCAGAAGAGCTGATTCGGCATGACTTTGCCACTCTCTAGCTGGGTGACCTTGGGCAAGTCACCGGGCCTCTCTGAGCCTGGTATCTATTTACCTGTATAATGATGGAACATGGGCTATACACTTGAGCACTTCTAATCTAAGGTCACTTCTCGATCCAGGGTTCTATGTTGATGTGCAGTTCTGCCCCAGTGGGGGAGGGCAGAGAAAAAGGAACACTATCTAAACCATACTGTACTCTAACCACGATCCCTGATTCTAGACTTATTAGGGGTGGTTTTCAGAGAGGTTCTGACATCTGCTCACTCACTCAGCCACTGCATTCCCTATGGATTGAGGAATCTCATAGAGAAAAATGGTTGAGTGTCTAGCCAAACTCCTACCTGTCAAGGGCTGGGGAATTGAGAGGGGATGAAAGGGCCCACGTTAACCCCGTCTGTATCTAAAGAGACTGTTCAACCCACCATGCCAAAAGGTCAGAGTTTTAGAAGAGTTCTGGTGACCACATGTCATATTTTCCAAACTAACCATCAGGACCCATGATGTCAGAAAGGGTTTTTCGTGCCACTGGTTACAAGATGCAGCCTCGGAGACGGAATGTGGAAGCTGACATCTCAATTTTGGTAAGAGGCACATGGTTTGTGGGTGACAAGGGACAGAACAGCTGAAAACAGGAGTATCCCAGGAAGTCCATGTAACATGAACAACACGCAGGGGACCGTCCCTTCCTCTGTACATCTGTATGTTCTCCACCCCAGGAGCGCTGCCCTTCCCACATCTATAGACGTGACGAGCCTCCGCCTTGGCATTCCCATGGAGACAGTAAAAACCACCCTGGATGTTTGGATGGGCATCCACCTCTCCCAGCCGGGTCCAAGCCTCCTCCCAGGGCTCTCCGGCTTTCCTCTAGGCTTAACTGCAAGACTTCCTTCCACTAAACTGACTGCAGGGTCACGATTCCTCCCCCATTTAATTTATTACACCGCTAAGAGACACAATGACCTACTTGGGACTTCTGTATTCACATCAGAGCCCCTGGGCTGTGAACTTCTCACAGAAGGTTGAACTCGGCGGCATCTCCCCATGTTACAGGCAGAGCACTGGCCCTGTCCTTGGTCCTGACCCTGTTCTTAATTTCCTGCTGTCTATTGTCTTTCTGCTAAGTGCTGAACGAGGGAAAGGTACTATTTAATTGCTTCAAAGATATCAAACAAGCGAGGGTGGAGGTTATCTCCTCTCCAACACTTCTATTTTTCTGGCTCAAGGTCTGGTTACTTAGTTACTCAGCAAACTGCAGAGGAAGGGGAGGCAGCCCCACCGGTGACGGTGCAGACTTCATTTGGCAGATGGAGGGGAAGTCGGAAGAATAGCCATCAGGACTCAAAGAGGGACCGGAACCCTGAGGGTAGCTGCCAAGTGCAGGTGGCAGCAAAATCAAACAGCTCTCTCAAGTCATTCAAAGCCGGGAGAAGGAAGCCTCCCTTGTCCGGACAAAATCAACAATTGTTCTAGATTACACAGTTTCTGCTGTCAAGGTCAAGGTTGTTCAGACCCCACTCACCCAGCCCTGCGGTGGAGAGGAGACAGGCGTGCCTGAGGTGGATGGATCAGGCCAGTACTTTTTCCAGGCTGGACTCACCCCGCCTGCCTTATGGGGAGGCGGGGGAGAGGAAGCTTCACCAGGAAAGGACAGCGAAGGGGGGATTTCACTGGATCAGATCATCTGAGATAAAGAGCATTGTTGGAGGAGGTCTTGGAGAAGACATGACAGCCGGTTGACCTGAGAGCCGGACCAGGGCAATCTGAGGCTCGGTGCCCCCTCCCCTGTCCTTGGAATGTACATTCCCTTGCTAGGAACCATCTCAAAGCCTTCAGAGCAATGTGTTGTCGAGACCATCCGGACTGAATACACGACTGAACCCCCTTAAGGCCTTTATATAAATGCCTAAGATTCTGGAGGGCGGGCGCAGAGATCTATGCATTTTGCAGCACCCAAGATAAGCCTCATGTGTGACTTTCTTGCTTCTTAAAACTGCCACCCACCAATCTTCAGTGGCTACCTTTCTTCCGTCTCTTCTTGCCCTCCGTGTCCAGGGGAGGCAGTTTTGAATTTCACCTGGGAAACCCCTGAGGTTGCAACCAAGACGACTACTAATCGCCCCAGCTAGCTGCCTTGAAGGGAGATGGTTATTCAGCCGATCCATCAGGGGCAGTCTGCTTTTGCTGGTAGTACTTATATAAAACTAAAACAAAAGCATTGTTCCGTCAGGGTTACCCTGAGGGTTGGGAGGGGACGGGAAGAGGGACATTGAGAGCCACTGGTTCATTTATTGTATAGGTTAGAAAACCAATTCTTTTTCAAAAAAACAACACAGGAGTTTGGCACCAACAGCTCAAGACCTTTGAAAAGATAACATGGTTCCCGGGAAAGGAATTTGAGACCGGAATAGGCATTTCCTGGATCTTCCTTTTCTTCCTCTTTTCCTGGAAACCAGTTGGGTCATTCGTTTTTGTTGTTTTTTTTTTAATTTTTTTAAAAATGTATTTATTTTTTGTTTATTTATTTTTGGCTGCGTTGGGTCTTCGTTGCTGCGCGTGGGCTTTCTCTAGTTGCGGCGAGCAGGGGCTACTCTTCGTTGCGGTGCGCGGGCTTCTCATTGTGGTGGCTTCTCTTGTTGCGGCGCACGGGTTCTAGGCCCACAGGCTTCAGTAGTTGTGGCGCACAGGCTCAGTAGTTGTGGCACGTGGGCTCAGTAGTTGTGGCTCGCAGGCTCTAGAGCGCAGGCTCAGCAGTTGTGGCGCACAGGCTTAGTTGCTTCGCGGCATGTGGGATCTTCCCAGACAAGGGCCCAAACCCGTGTCCCCTGCATTGGCAGGCGGATTCTTAACCGCTGTGCCACCAGGGAAGCCCTGGGTCATTGGTTTTAAACTAGAAGTTGCAACAGGTACTACTGTAGCAGCTCTGTCCCCCCCGACCCCCCCACCCCAAGCATGCAGGGTTCTCTTGAGCTCAATTCCACTCTGTCTCCTGGTACTATGACCACCCCTCCTTCTTCCAGCTGGTGGTGAGCAGGGGCACCCCTATTCTGTTGAGCTACCCGGATAACGATCCAAGCCCCATTAGGACTGACATCTCAGAAAGAGACACATCCAATGATAGCCCTTGATTTCCACCCTCGCAGTGGGTACCCCAAGACACAGACTTGCCCAGATAAAAACTAGCAGTTGATTGCTACCTTACCTGGTGGTTCCAACTTCCCAGGTCACTCACCCATCTCTAGGGCTCACCGTACCTGCTAACCAGCCTCTGGACTGTAACTTTCACTGGTGAATTGCAAATCAGATAATAGCACAGTCAGAGCCAGCTCAGCCCACAGAAAAAAACTATAGTTGGCATTTGCTTTCTGTTTTCCCGTCTTCTAATACTGTACTCAGGATGGTGAGTGTGTGTGTGTGTGTGTGTGTGTGTGCGTGTGTGTACTTGGAGGAGGGTGAGGAAGGAGAGGCTGCGGGACCAATTATGACATTAAACTTGGAACAGAAGCTGAATCATCACAGTCAAAAAATAAATAGCTCTACCTGTACGGGACACAGCACCTACTTCATGCACGTTTGTATGCATTTGCTCCCTCACAGCAGGGAAGAGGAGGGGCTGTGCAGAGTCCGACCAGCAGGTGCCCACGGTCAAGGTTAAGGTAGGGGACGGGCTGCACGGCCACTGCGTCTCCAAGCTGTGGAAAGCTGGGAGGGCTGGGATGAGACGCTCCCTTGCTGGGCCTCTGACTGCTCCCACACCCGAATTTTGGAACCCGAGTGCGGGCTCACACCCTGTGCGGAGGGGCGTTGGTCACCGCATGGAGAAGGGCCTTCCCCGGACCCGTTTTCTCCCGCTCCATCCCCTGGCCCTGCGCCCGGGTATGACCCACTGCTTTGCAAACTTGTCTGAATCCAGAGATGGCAGAGGTCGCGGAGCGAGTCTGGGTCGCCGGGCGCCACTCCAGCTGCCTGGAATAGGCTGGGTGAAACAGAACAGACTCTGTGAAAGCGGACGGAAGACAGCGCGTGTCCCTGCCACCGGTCTTGGGGAGGCCGAAATCGCTCGACCCTTCGCGCCCCGCACGCGCGTCCCCTTCTACCCCGGGCGCCCACGACCTCCGCCCGGAGACCCCCGCCGGATTCTCGGTGCGGCTCACCCCTGTCCGCCCACAGGACCGGGAGGGCGGAGCGAGCTGCCGTGACGTAATGGGGGGGCGTGGGGAAATGAGCCGAGGGGCCCGCGCTCGGCACGGCCAGTCCTGGCGGCGCAGCCACCCGCGCGCGCGGTCCGTCACTCGCGCCCGGAGCCTCAGTCCGCGGCTCGGCGCCTGGGATCTGTGGGCCCAGCGAGCTCTCGGCTGTGCGACTCGCGAGCGGAGCGGGCAGCTCTGGACGCCGAGCGCCGGCCAAGCGGCTGCGCACCCGGCTGGGTTGGGGACGGCCGCTGGGTGCCGGCGAGCCGAGTTGGCGGATTGCAGCGGAAAAGCAAAGGTGAGCTCTGTGTGTGTGTGTGTGTGTGTGTGTGTGTGTGTGTGTGAGAGAGAGAGAGAGATAGAGAGAGAGAGACAAGCACTTGGGCACCTGGGTGCGTCTGCGCTGCATGGGGGTGCGCGCGTCGGTGTGCCCGACTGTAGGTCCCGGTGCGTGGTTCTCCACCCTCGTGTTTTTGGGGGTGATTTTGGTGGGAATGAACGACAGCGGGTGTCCCGGCGTGAGTGGGGCGCCGTGGGTCGTGTGTGCTGGAACGGACGTGTCCGCACAGCTGCATGCTGGTGTGCGTGGCGTGCGCCCTTGTGCGGTCCTGGTCCCCCAGCCGAGTGTCCAGATGACAGCTTCGACGGCGACAGTTTCTCTCCCATTCGCCCGCAAAAGAGCCGGGACGCGAGGAGAGCGAGGCCGGGGCGGGGGACACCGCCGGGGCTCCTGCGGGCGCGCACCCGGGATCCGAGCCTGTGAGTGGGAAGCGGCGGAGCAGGAAAGGGGTTCCTCCCTTGTTCTTTCTCGCCGGGCCTGGGACACGGATCCCGAGCGGTGCAGGGTCTGCTCCCCAGCGCCCGGGCGGAGAGAACAGGATGCCTAGGTGTGGAGAGACCGAATCTGTGACTGGCCTGCGCCCGCGAGCCGCCAGCCAAATCCCCAAGCGGCTGTCGCCCGCTCCCAGCTGTGCCTGATAACCCCGGCCTCTCTCTGCCTTCAGAGACAAGGGTGCTGGCAGGACAATCTTTAATCTCCTCCTCCTGGAAATAGAAGGGAATCCTTCAGGAAACCCTTGGGTCTGATGGCCAGCGAGGTGGATGGCGCAAAGGAGGATTTTCTGTGCCCGCCTGGAGAGCCAGCTGGGCGGTCCGGAGTCTCACCTCTCCCCACTGCCCTTCAGCCAGCGCTGCCTCGGCTTTTCCTAGGCGCACCAGCACCTCGGTGGCCGGCACCTGGCTATTGAGTCTCCCCCCACCTGTGGGGCTCACGCTTCAGCCGTCCGGTGCACCCACTGGGGTTTAGGAGGCCCGAGGGAAGTGGGGTGGGGCCTGAATGGAGGGAAAGATGCTGGGGAGAAGGGAAAAACTGAAGCTGAGCAGGATTTAGGACCACCCCGGATGCGTGGTCCCCATCCCAACATTCTTAGGCTGGGAACCACAGCCCCTCTGGGAGCGGAGGGGATGCTCTAGACCATTCTCACCCTCCTCTCCAACAGAGCTGGAGTCAGTCTCAGAGGAAACCAACAACCAGGCATTTCCAGTATCTAACAATTCTTAGGCTGGAAAAAATAAAGCAGAAAAACCAAACTTCCTGGTGCATTTAACCACAATCCAGCAACTAATGATGCCTGGCATCGGACTCCAGTGAGACACAAATGAAGCAAAGTCACTCAGAGACCTTAGGCAGCTGACTTCGCTGTTGATGCAATAAGATTCACTGTGATTCAAACTCATTTCTTCTTTGGAGGAGGCTTCTCACTCCGGACTGGTTCCCCAGCTTACCATCTCTGCCACCTTCACCAAGCTCTGAACTCTGTCTGTTGCTACCTCTCTCAAAAGTGGAGAATGCAGCTTCTCAGCCTAATTTCAAAAAAAAAAAAAAAAATGACCCTATGCAATTCCATCCCATTGCGTGAGACTCTAGCGGAAAAGGCAGTCAGGGCTGGAGGTCAGCATTCAACCAACCCACCCTCACCTGCCTGCATCACCACCCCTATCCCCAAAGCGCTACACAGGGCTTCTGCAGCCCAGAGGTCTTCAGTTTCACCCAGACATAGGAGTGTGACCTTGCACATCACATAGATGGGACCCTGGAAATGCTAGTGATGAATGTATACTCCAATGCAGGCGCCTTAAATAAGATCCTGGGTCAGAAGAATTTAAGTAACTAGCAAAACAGATAGAAATGATATTGGAAACAACCTGTGTTAACCCAGGGATGCCAAAGAGGGTTTCTTCACAGCTTCTGTTTTTAACAGCTGCCAGTTTATGCTCTTCACCCTGAGCAGACATTGAATCCGGGGTCGCCAAAGCACCCTGCAGAAAGATCAGCCGCAAAGCCCAGACCCCGCTCTACAGGCAGTTGTGTAGTGGGGAAATCAGCACAGAAAGGATGAGCAATGCGCCTGGTGGTGCAGAATGAACCGGAGGCAGAGGTGGGCAAGCATCCTGAGGCATTCGTTGCTGGCTAAATCCCTGATAACTCATCGGCAGTCTCTCCAAGCAGAAAGGAGCTGTCTCCAGTCTTCACTCAGGCACCAGGAAAAGCGCCCTGCTCAGAGGAGATGTGTCCACCAAATGAACTATTCCCGCTATGAGCTCAGCACATCACCCCTTTTCCAGCCTCCCTCTTCCCAGAATGACCTCTTACCTGCCCTCCTGGCTTCACGCTTCATGTATTCAAGACCCAGCTCAAACATTCCTCATGTGAAGCCTCCTCTGAATCCCCCAGCAGAGAAAGGCATTCTTAGATCCTTCGTTCATATCTCCATGCAACTCACACCCTGTAAGAGTTGGCATCCTTCCTGTCTCCCCTCCTAAGTTGTCACCTCCATATCTTGTTCATTCCTGTACCCCTGGTATCCAGAACAAAAAAGCCCCCCAGTGATGTTTTCTGAATGACCGTAGATAAATCATTTAATCATGTGATGAGCTATTGTTCTATATCTTAGGCCAAGCCAACAGTGTTACAATTACTTTCTCGGCATGGAGGTAAAACAGGAGTCAGCTGCTTCAAACCAAAGCCCGGTTATCAGCCACTAGTTTTCCAGTCCACTGAGCAGCAGCTGTGATGCTGCGAAAAGTGCGGAAGACCTGGGTGTCCTGTGTTCAAATCCCAGCTCCACCAATGATGTACAAGGGAATGGGAACAAGTTCCCTAAACTCTCTAAGCCTCAGTTTCCTCATCTGTAAAATGGGGATAATTATCCCCACCTCATAGGATGGTCGGCAAGGTCAGGGGGACAGCGGATGTGAACGAGCGACATCCGTGTTTGGAACTCACTTCTGTGAATGAGCCTTCCTCCCTCACACCGGTTCCTGTTTTTATGCGTAATCAGGGGATCACAGGCAGAATCTCTGAGGTGTGAAAAGCTGAGCATCCTGCCGAGGGACTTGGGCAAGGACTCTCCGAGGCATGAGGAGGTCAAGCACGGAGTAACGAGAGACAAAAACGGAAGAAACAAAAATCAACTACAGCATACATTTGAAAAATAAAAGCAAGCCAGATCTTTATTTTTAATATTTAAGACTATAAATTGGTTCCTCGTGTAGGCAGCTTTCAATAAATTAGAAATAAGTAAAATGGTAGATGAAAAAGGGAGAAAAGATAAAATTTTCTAGAGTTCTGATGATGAAGCCAGCACAGTGCTGGGCATTTTCACCTCGACCACATCACTTGGCCTTCATGACACCTCCACTGTAACAAATGAGAGTCAGAGCGGTTAAGTGCCTGGCGTGGGGTCCCGTGGGCTCCATGGGTGAACCCTAGGTTTTTTTCACCTCTAAAGTCTGGGATTTTTCCACGATGGGATTTTTCAGAGTGGAAAGACTCCAAAGCAGTCAACAAGCCAACACAGATTTCCCCAAGGGGAAAAGGCCAGGAATGCCGGCGTCAGACTCCTCTGAGGTCAGACCTCTCCAAGCTCTGCCTTTTTACAGAGCTTGGAGAGGTCCGGACCAGTTAACTTCTTAGGAATCGCTGTGTTGCAGCCACCGCCAACTCCCATGTGTGCATCACCAAAGGTGACAAGATAAACTCTGATGACTTAACTCAAACCCTTTCCCCTCAGTGGAGAAACAACTCAAAAAGCCTGCACGCTGATGCGAACGGGCTGGCAGGCTCACGGTGATGTGAAAGACAACACACTTTCCAATTGAAGAGCATCTGACAAGGCAAACCAGAAACACGGAAAGCTGGTGAGAACTTAAGTAGCCTCTGATGAGTCAATTTTCCTTTTTTCCTTGCAGATGTCACAGCGGATCCTTTGCCTCCAGGACCCGTGAAGGGGAGAACAAGATCTCTGGCTGGTTGGAACTAGCCTAAGCTGTCAGGCAGCCATGGATCTGGCATACGAACTACTCAATGGGACCCAACCTTGGCTTTCCTCTCCATTCGACCTCAGTGGCTCCGTGGCTACAGCCAACATTTCAAACCAAACAGAGCCATACTATGACCTGACCAGCAATGCAGTCCTCACCTTCATATATTTTGTGGTCTGCATCATTGGGTTGTGTGGCAACACGCTTGTCATTTATGTCATCCTCCGCTATGCCAAGATGAAGACCATCACCAACGTTTACATCCTCAACCTGGCCATCGCAGACGAACTCTTCATGCTGGGTCTGCCCTTCCTGGCCATGCAGGTGGCTCTGGTCCACTGGCCCTTTGGCAAGGCCATCTGCCGGGTCGTCATGACTGTGGATGGCATCAATCAGTTCACCAGCATCTTCTGCTTGACAGTCATGAGCGTTGACCGATACCTGGCTGTGGTCCACCCCATCAAGTCGGCCAAGTGGAGGAGACCCCGGACAGCCAAGATGATCAACGTGGCTGTGTGGGGGGTCTCTCTGCTGGTCATCTTGCCTATCATGATATATGCTGGCCTTCGGAGCAACCAATGGGGGAGAAGCAGCTGCACCATCAACTGGCCAGGCGAATCCGGGGCGTGGTACACAGGCTTCATCATCTACGCCTTCATCTTGGGGTTCCTGGTGCCCCTCACCATCATCTGTCTTTGCTACCTGTTCATTATCATCAAAGTGAAGTCCTCTGGAATCCGAGTGGGTTCCTCCAAGAGGAAAAAGTCTGAGAAGAAGGTCACCCGGATGGTGTCCATTGTGGTGGCCGTCTTCATTTTCTGCTGGCTCCCCTTCTACATCTTCAATGTCTCTTCGGTGTCCGTGGCCATCAGTCCCACCCCAGCCCTTAAGGGCATGTTTGACTTCGTGGTGGCCCTCACCTATGCTAACAGCTGTGCCAACCCTATCCTGTACGCCTTCTTGTCTGACAACTTCAAGAAGAGCTTCCAGAATGTCCTCTGCTTGGTCAAGGTGAGTGGCACAGACGACGGGGAACGAAGTGACAGTAAGCAGGACAAATCCCGGCTGAATGAGACCACGGAGACCCAGAGGACCCTCCTCAATGGAGACCTCCAGACCAGTATCTGAACTGCCTGAAAAATCAATCAATCAAGCGCCAAGCTCTGCAACCGGCTGTGTGCTCCGCACCCCACCCCCTTTCCCTCCCTCACCCATCGCCTGGCTTCTAGAATATGGAAGTGCTCGGTGCGAGTCCACTTCAGAGAATGGTGTTTGAGTCCGGCTTGTCTGAGTGAATGAGAATGTATTAAGCTGATTACCTCCCCCTTAAAGTGAACATTTAAATGCAGGCAGACAAGTCAGAGCCTGGAGAGGTGATCTTTGGAGACGCTGAAGTTCCACAAAAACAGAAAACCCTATCTGTGTGTTTGTGTGTTTAAAGCCCAATATGTAATCTCGTGGTCTTACATTTATACTTGCCTGTTCCTATCTAGTCCCTGTATAGTCATGACCTACGTTTCCTGAGTTCATGTACACAAGTAGAAAGTTCGAATGTGCATAGTATAGGTGGACGTTTATTTCAATATGGCACCCGCAGGAATGGACTTACCCTGAAGCCAATAAAGTTTAAGCTTCAGGGATCTCTCTTGCTTTGGCAGTATGTTCACATGGCCGTATGTTTTTGGAAAAAAAAAAAAAGAAAGTAAAAGTATGGCCATGCCACCTTGCTCACCCACAACAGACACACTAAACATCGACCTTAATCCACGGATTCCCTGGGCTACTCCTCAAGCACTGTTACAGACAGGCACTTCACACCATCAGTGACGTTTTTCTGTCCCTGAAATTGTACATGGGCTTGTATACAAGCAATAAGAAAAGAGATGATGCCCATTTCATTGGCTGATCACAATTTCCAGAGTACAAAGAAGTACACACTCGGGTGTTTGCAATGATGCCATTGTCTCTAGGTTTGTATGAAAGCCTCACTCTTAGTGTCTCACGTATCAATTATACCATATTTAGGAGTGAGCTTGCCTCTTCTGGCTCCCTAGGCAAGGGCTGCCTGACAGTTAGAATGACTAAGAGCTCCACCTGTGGTTATGGTGCTGCTTTTCTTCTATCTGCCTATGTAACTCATGCCACCTCATTCCCAAAAGCACCGTGGCCCAGAAGATATGTTCAATAAATAATGATAGATAAATCCAAGCAAAAATAAAAAGAGGTACAATTGTAAGTTGAGACTATCTGGAAACTTGTTACACAAAACGCATGCCGTAGGGACTTTCCTGGCCGTCCAGTGGTTAAGACTCTGCGCTTCCACTGCAGGCGGCGTAGGTTCAATCCCCGGTCAGGGAACTAAGATGCCACATGCCCAAAAAAAAAAAAAAAAAAAAAATGCATTCAGTAAAATCCCACAAGGTTACCAAAGGAAAGGTCAGCTGCAAGGTCAGCTCAGGACCCCTTAGCAGCCGCAACTAATGGACAGTGACGCCCCCCCCTTCTCCTCTTTCATAAAAACAAGCAAAGATTTGCAATGAAATGCTTTAAACCCAACTTTACCACTATTGTAATACGTGATGTTCCTGGGTCTTTGCATAAACGCTGACATTTACTTAGAGAAGTGATTCCAAGGGACCAAGAATCTGTAGAAATAATTTCAAGGCAGAAAGACTAATTCTATAGCACTCCTGCCCCTGCAATCAGAGAAACTACCTGCAAGGAGGCCAGGGTCCAGAGCAGCCATCTAAAGCCTTGAAACACAAACCCAGGTAGATGGCGGGTATGCATCAGAATGGTCACCCTGAGCCTATAGGACAGGGCCTCTCGGCCTGGTGTTATCATTCTGTCCAAATAAGAAGTCAGGCTTTTACTTTATGAGGAGGTATTCTCCACTTTGTGAACGACCTCTTTCTAGGATGATTGGCTCTCCGGTTGATTTCTTTTCTTCAAAAGAGGGGATACACATTTTCATTTAAACGTTAACACCATTTTAGTTCCAAAATTTAATCCTAGCCTCCACTCAACATGTAATTATGAAGACAGGTCGGCTGGATGCCAGGAGAGAATAAAAAGTGAGGTACTCCACTGATTTTAGGATATCTGAGCATTTGGGTTATGCAAGCTACTACTTACCTTCCACTCTCATGGGTGGTGAAGAGCGGTTTAAACCTAAGTGGATGTAGTGAGAAAGGTATCAGGAGAGATGATGGGACATTGGGGCCTGTGTGGAATATGATGTTAGCTTGTGTTTCAGTTAACACAGAGAGCTGAGTAATACTGGACATGGGGTTGGAACTTTGGTGAGGTTCATGCCATAGCTTGCGACAGTCTAAGAGGACACGAGGACAAGGACACTGAAGGATAGAAGGACGCTGCACTTCTTTCTTTTGCTTGTTTTTATGAAGAAGAAAAGAGAAGGAGAAGGAGTCACGCTCCATTAGCTGTGACTGCTGGGCAGTTCTGAGTTGAACTCGTAGCTGATCCTGAGTAATCATGTGTGATTTT
The DNA here is from genome assembly GCF_059928025.1 of Delphinapterus leucas. Lineage (NCBI taxonomy): Eukaryota > Metazoa > Chordata > Mammalia > Artiodactyla > Monodontidae > Delphinapterus > Delphinapterus leucas. Next base: position 65,088,535 of record NC_143147.1, on the reverse strand, counting down.
GCTGCGTGCATTTAAAAATTTTTTTAATTGAAATGTAGTTAATTTACAAAGTCATTAATTTCTGCTATACAGCAAAGTGATTCAGTTATATATATTATTTTTTATATTCTTTTCCATGATGGTTTATCTTAGGATATATATATATATATTTTAACATCTTTCTTGGGGTATAATTGCTTTACAATGGTGTGTTAGTTTCTGCTTTATAACAAAGTGAGTCAGTTATACCTATACATATGTTCCCATATCTCTTCCCTCTTGCGTCTCCCTCCCTCCCACCCTCCCTATCCCACCCCTCCAGGCGGTCACAAAGCACCGAGCTGATCTCCCTGTGCTATGCGGCTGCTTCCTACTAGCTATCTACCTTACGTTTGGTAGTGTATATATGTCCATGCCTCTCTCTCGCTTTGTCACAGCTCACCCTTCCCCCCCCCATATCCTCAAGTCCGTTCTCTAGTAGGTCTGTCTTTATTCCTGTCTTACCCCTAGGTTCTTCATGACATTTTTTTTTCTTAAATTCCATATATATGTGTTAGCATACGGTATTTGTCTTTCTCTTTCTGACTTACTTCGCTCTGTATGACAGACTCTAGGTCTATCCTATCATAGGATATTGAATAAGTTCTCTGTGCTATACAGTAGGACCTTGTTGTTTATCCATCCTATATATAATAGTTTATTGCATGCATTTTTGTGTAACAACTTTCCCTACAGTGTCATCTTATAATTGTACCTCTTTTTGTTTTTGCATAAACTTATTTATCTCTCATAAATGGTAGGCAGATAAGAAGACGGAGGCTGGTGGCTGGGAATTCAGAGCTGGCAGTGAGCTGGGGTCTGCTTACACAAACTCATCCTCTCCTCCAAGACAGAATACAGGTATTGAAGCTTTCGGCCCCGGCTGCCCTAAGTAGGAGCCTCGTGCTGGAAAAGCGTACAGCCTGGTCACTGACATAGGCAGCAAATAGGTGGTTGTCGAGATAGATGTTCGTAATCAGCCCCAGACGTGGCTGTCCAATCAAGACCATCAAGTTACAATGAAAGACAGAAACGAACTTTGGCCTTGTTGAAGAAAGGTGGAAGAGAACCTTCAAAAGGTTCCTTATATGATGCAGAAGGTCTGATGAGTGTTTCTGAAACATGCATCACCACAAAAAAATCACAATATTTAGCGGACCAAGCATTTGGGCTTATAAGTAATAACTTATAATCAGCCACTTTTCTAATCCATATTTTTTGCCAGATTCAAAAACACCAAATTTCCTATCAAACGTTCTAGCAAAGCAAACCTTCACCTAAGTAGTTGTTCTGCGTCTAATATGTTAGAAGCAAAACAACTTTCATTCTCATAGGCTGAGCCTCTAATTTTTTTTTTTCCCTAGCAGCTCATCTAGAAAGTAGACACCAGGGACTGTATTCTGCTCACAGCTAGAAAGCTTTTATAGCAGTTACCCAAGTCGGCAGACCATCAGAGCTAAGAATAACAGCTCAAGGCCAAGCTTTCACACCTGCCCCTCCCACCGCCAACTGCAGTGACTGACCACCCTTTCCTTTAACTTGGCAGTGACTGAACACAGGCTGGGCACCTAGTTTCCTCGTTTAGATGTGTCAGGTTGTAGATATCTGGACTAGGCTTAAAAACAGAGCTAAATATTAACCAAGACTTAACCAAGTTAAATAGAAAACATTATCGATTCTCCTAAGATTGAAAGTGAGTATAATATCATTAAATGAAACGCTGTGGCTTGATCGCTGGGCTCCGTGAACATCTGCTCCCGTAGGACAAAGATGTTCAGCATGAGAAAGCTGATGACACAGAGAGGCTCAAGTTCAGGTGGGCAGAGAGGGAGTTTTCACGGAGAAGGAGAGGCTTTATTGTTTTCATCTCTCTCCTTTCCTGGCATCATTGAAGGGCCAGACTCGGGGGAGGAAAAGACCTCTTTGCCAGGATATGTGTCTGGTCCAGAGAGGGGGCTTATTTGTGACCCTGATCCTACAAGGACTGGAAGCAGAAAAGGAATGTACTGGTTAGAGATAAAATTGCCCCATCCTTTTCGAAAAGCCCGTCGAGGAATGGGAGGCAAGGCCCACTTAAAAAGAAATCTGAAACGGCTTCCCAGGGCTTTACCGACTCCCGTTATTCAGTGATGGGACCTCCAATCCCTTAAGCAGTAGAGAAGGTCCCTTGGCAGTGGCAGTCCCCGAAGAGAGAAAGAGGGGTGTGCTGTGAGCTACCAAATAAGGCTATTGTAGCCTGGACACAGAAGACACAGGGGTCCCAGGTCCTTACAAAGAAAAGATTACTAGGTAGCCAGTACGGCTCCCTGAGAGAAGATTGCTAGTCTCAAGAGAAGAAGAGCCACCAGTAGCAGGACTACGTGTAGTCACAGCAGATACCACAAAGGAGCAGCAATGCCCTCCTGGACGGTGCGTCCTGTGCCCCCAGCCTGGCCGAGGGCTGGGAATCAGTTCCTCTGAGACCCCTCATCCTCCAGGCCAGGCAACATAGTCATTCCTGAGAGAGCCGATATTTTTTCTCATGGACATTGTTTTTTAACAAGAACCCCAAATGCTTCTCAAATAACAAAACAAAGCCTTAGCTGTTTTCTTAACATTAACCAGAATCCCACTACTCCGGAGAAATGGACTGTCTTCCAAGGCTCTCAAGTTCAGCTCAACTGGTACCTTCGCTGCACTGGGTGCACTCAGACACACACGGGTGACGCAACGGAGCGCATGCACACACATGTGATGCACATACACGTGAAGGACACATTCACATGTGTGCACATGACATGCATGCGGACGTGTAACACACACTCACGTGCACACACAACGCCCCTTCTGTATCTTTTGGGCAAGACCTCCAATGCAGAGATTCTCCAAGGCTTTCAACTGAGGAAGAGAACTAGAATCTGACTAACTCATTTGAAGTCTAAGGATACTGAGTCTTTTTTTTTTTTTTTTTTTTTTTTTTTTTTTTGCGGTACGCGGGCCTCTCACTGTTGTGGCCTCTCCCGTTGCAGAGCACAGGCTCCGGACGCGCAGGCTCAGCGGCCATGGCTCACGGGCCCAGCCGCTCCGTGGCATGTGGGATCCTCCCGGACCAGGGCACGAACCCGCGTCCCCTGCATCGGCAGGCGGGCTCTCAACCACTGCGCTACCAGGGAAGCCCTTGAGTCATTTTTTTTCTGGTAGGGGAGAGGGACATTGTGCCTGCAGTAATTTTTCACCTGGAGGATTCCGTGCCAGGTCACACACTGCACACCTAGCCCCAGCCAGCTGTCCCTGCAATAACACCTCAAAATTTAAAAAAAAAAAAAACAGGGTTGGCAAAAGGGTTATCATCCTCACCAGTCAACCAACCTAAAGTGAAGGTCCTGCTCACAGCAATAATTTTGTATAAGAAAAACAAGACAACTTCTTTGCAGAAAAGCCACTCCAAATAATTTTTAAATTGATTCTCATCAAGGACAGTGTTTTCATAGGCCTTCCCCACCTGCCGCCACGCTTCCTAATGCAAATCTTAGGTTGAATATTTTGGGGGAAGCTGAGATGTTCGGCCACTGAGAAAATGAATCACAGTTCTCCTTCTCAGCTGTGAACACACTTCCACAAAAGAGTGTCTTCAAGATAAAAGAAGTCCTCCCTTCATCCGCCGCTCCCACCCCAGTCCATTTCCATGGCTCGGGATGCCTACATCAGCTCGTCTCATGCATTTTAAGTACCAGCCAGTATGTGATGGGGAAGAATGTCTTCTTACAGCCTTTTTTGATGAACAGGAGTCTCCAGGGTTCATGCTCAAGATTATCTAAAGTTAGCTTAGTCCCAGTTGCACTGTCAACTTGGGAGTCTAGCCACTTGTGGAGCAAAGGCTCAGACTGAATGAAGACTCACTTTGGCTTCCACTTAAACGCTTTTTTGCAGATTAAAATAGTCTCCTACATTCCAACAGTACACAGAGTAATCAAAGTTCATGAAAGATAATGGAGACATCGAATTTCTGACTAAAGGAGATAATATTAAAGTTGATGATAGAGGTTCATACAAAGAAGGCGAGAACTGGCTCGAAAAGAAGGACATGGTGGGGAGAGCCAGAGGGCTTTTACCATATGTTGGTACTGTCACCATGATAATGAATGACTATCTGAAATTCAAGTATGCTGTTTTGGCTGTAATGGGTGCATGTGTGTTACTAAAACGTGAATCCTAGAATGAAAAGAAGTTCCTGGGACCAGACTCAAATAAGATCTGTTGAAAAAGAGAAAAAGTAATATATTTGAAATGTTCCAGTTTCTGTATAAAAGGAAACAATGTGGAGACGTTTTTGTCTTGTTCGAATAAATGATTCATCAGTAAACAAGATAAAATAAAACAGTCCCCTAAATAGCTCGCCCAGGTGGATGGGCCCTGCTCATCGCAGGCTCGTTCCGGGAAGCGACAGACCACAGCTGTCTCACTGTCCTTCTCTCCTGCACCTTCACGCGACCCCCTCTGCTTGTTCCCAGCTCCAAGGGCTTGAGGACGGGAAGGTGGCACCCGTCGCATCCTCAGCCACGCGGCGTGTTGCTGGGGGCTATCTCTGCAACCAAGGAAACCCATTCCTCCTCAATCTTGAACAGAACAGCTCTAGAACAGCCGAGCAGACCCAAAATCTGGTTTGCCATTGGCAACATGGTTCTGGGCTGTTGGGCCAACATGGAGATGGGTATTTAGAGGGTCTGGGATCTCAAGGGCTTCCTTACAGCCTGGGCCGCTCACTGTTGTGGCCTCTCCCGCCCCGGAGCACAGGCTCCGGACACGCGGGCCCAGCAGCCATGGCTCACGGGCCCAGCCGCTCCGCGGCACATGGAATCTTCTCAGACCGGGGCACGAACCCGCGTCCCCTGCATCGGCAGGCAGACTCTCAACCACTGCACCACCAGGGAAGCCCCCAAGCAGCTCCATTCTTAAAGGGTGTCAAGGTCAGTAAGGGTCCAGAGGTGCAGTCAAGACAGGGGCACATTTCTTAAAACTTAGCCTATCAGAGTTCGTTTCCTTTATTTCCTCTGTCCATCTTTCCAAATAGTGTTCTCTAATATTTACATTTAAAATTTGAAATTTTTGAAATGATTTCTACTTTTGAGCATTCCACCTGCCCACCTTTAAATAGAGAGGGACACTTAATTTTCAGAAAATGAGGCTGGGGGACTTCCCTGGTGGTCCAGTGGTTAAGACTCTGAGCTCCCAGTGCAAGGGGCCCAGGTTCGATCCCTGGTCGGGGAACTAGATCCCGCATACGTGCCACAACTAAGACCCAGCGCAGCCAAATAAATAAATAAATATTTTTAAATTTTAATTTAATTTAATTTATTATTTTTGGCTGCATTGGGTCTTCGTTGCTGCGCACAGGCTTTCTCTAGTTGCGGCGAGTGGGGGCTACTCTTCGTTGCAGTGTGCGGGCTTCTCACTGCGGTGGCTTCTCTTGTGGCGGAGCACAGGCTCTAGGCACGCGGGCTCAGTAGTTGTGGCTCACGGGCTCTAGAGCGCAGGCTCAGTAGTTGTGGCGCACGGGCTTAGTTGCTCCGCGGCATGTGGGATCTTCCCGGACCAGGGCTCGAACCCGTGCCCCTGCGTTGGCAGGCGGATTCTTAACCGCTGCGCCACCAGGGAAGCCCTAAATAATTTTTTTTTTTTTTAAATGAGGCTGGGAACGGATTTTGAAGGAAACAGCAGAGAGGCATGTACTCCTGCGGGTGGATGGTCCAGAGCCAGGCCTCGTTCATTCTTCTTCCCCGTCTCTCCATCCTTTCCATCACTGCGCGGCCTCAGACAGAAGCAGTTTAATACGTGTTTGAGTGGGAGGACAAGGTTCCCAGTTAGAACCACCTGCTAACGAGGACTGGTTTCCCGTCTGTTTGGAGGAGGAAACCAGCCAGCGCAGCCCCACAGGGCCACTGAGCTCACCCTATCTGATCCCGAGTAGGCTGCACAGCAGAAACGAACACAACGTCGTAAAGCAACTACGCTCCAATAAAAATTTACAAAAAAGAAAATAACGGCAGACGATTCAACTACCCAAATGATCTGAAAGCTTTTTCCCCAGGAGGAGTCTCCGTTCGAGTTTCCAGCAGCCTGGGAACCATCTCACTAGGGAAGAACAGAGTGCGGAATGTGTGGTGTTGACGTTTAGAACGTGGTGAAGATCGTCTAGTGGGCAGTGCCTTTTTCCTAAATTATCCTTCACTCGTCTTCCATAGTTGATCTATCCATCACTCCCCAGCTGTCACTCACCGTAAACAACAGCAGGTTTTGACAAACAGTAGATCAGTCATCATCAAAGGAGACTGAAGACTCTTCACACACGCTCTCACGTGCAATTCGCCCCCTTTTCTGTTCCTTTGAGAGGTCCCAGCATTGTTCCTGGCCCCCCCTTTCTGAAGGTGGTGGAGATAAAGAAATTCCTTCCATGCTCTATGCATATGAGAAAACCTGGGACATCCAGAAAAAGCTTTCAGCAGCCCCAACGGCAAAAACAGTTTTAATTATGTGCCACGATCGATGGTTTTAATATGCCGAGCATAGGTGTGCACAGAAGCCAGATATTTTTACTATTCTCGTGATATCTTGAATGTGGTTATTTTTGCTAATTTGTCATTCCTGAGCGTCCAGTATTTAGACAAAATAGCTAATACTGCTTGTGTTTTCAAATAAGCTGCACCAGCCTTGGTAATTGCATGTGTTTCCTGTCAGATAAATTTACCTCGATCTTTGCTGTTATAATTGATTCTATATACTAGAAAGCAGAAAGCAAACATTTTTTTAGTGACTTTATTTATTTTTGCAAGGGTACTGTTTTATAAACTACCTTCACATGAAATCACACTCTCAATTAAGGGACTTAGGGTGAAGTTTGTTCAAGAGGCCAGCTATGCAGACTCACCTCGGTTCCCACCTACTTCCGGAAAAGACTTTAGAGATTCAGGAAAATGGGCCAGAGTCCTAGGTGACGTAACCCACATTCCCCAGGTTTCCTAAAACACGGAACTGTAAACTTTAGAATTTTACAATTTGTCTTAAAACTCCCAGCCCCCAAAAGAGCGTACAGAACATTTTCTAGATGTCTTAGCCATCATTTGTCCAGCAGCAAAAGAAAAAAAAAAAAACAACCACCAGTGAGTCCCATTTTGTTCACGGACAGTTTTTAACGGCCTCATCTGATTTCTTCCAGACTTTGTAACCTGATTTAAATAGCATGGCTGAGTCATTGTAAAGCAGATGACGAAAGGGACGCTCTAAAAATGTCATAAAGACATGTCAGCTCTGCTGACAGCAAAACTGATGACAGAGAAATATCAAGAGTTTTAAAATCAGGTCAAAGAAAATGACTTTTTATCACCTTCTCATCACTTCTTTCACTCAAAATCAAAACATAACAAAAATTTCCAGGTGCTTAAAACAGAATCTTAACTATGCATTAGACTGTTAAAATCAGAAAAGAAAATTAGCTAACTTTTGGATGCACTGAGTCCCGTTCTAAGCACTTTATATTCATCATTGCATTCAGTTACCACAAGAGCTCTATGAAGGAGGTCCAGCTGTTACCCCCATTCTATCGATGAGGAAACTGAGGCATACAGTACTTACATCACTTGCCCAGAACCTGATTTCTTAACCACATCACTGCACTTCCACCTATGGGAGGTGTGACCTGGAGCCTGGGCCTGACATTCCCAAGCCCCTGCCTCCCTGTCTGCAAAATAGGGATCACACCACCTACCTCCCAGAGTGGTGTAAAGGCTACCTGAAATAAAATATTTTAAATAATTTATCACATCACCAGGTACACAGGGATGTCCAGTAAACATGAAATTCCCCTCACCTTGAATCGCAGCAAGAGAAAACCAGGAACTTTTGGGTTATTAAACCACCAACGATTTTCCAAATTGGCTAATATTAAACCATGGCTTCTAATCCTGCCATCAGGAAAGCTCAGCTGGCACTAACACAACCGACCACGTGATGCAAGGTGAAAGCAAGTCCGGTGCAGAAAAGTAAATGCATTACGTGTCTGCCGATAAGGTGCTACACGATTTCTATCTACACAGAGTGTTCCTTTCTGGCTAGAGGGCTTTCCTCCTCGGCTAAGCCTAACTAAACTTCGGTCTCTGTCCGAATGGACCAGGGATATAACGCCTCACCTCCGTAAACAGAGCCTCATATTGTCCAAGTGTTCTAGAAACTTAGGGTTCACGGCATGTTCTAAATATCTGAGTTCTTTGTTCTTCCTCCAGGGTGAAAACGTGGTTTGGCCTGGGGCCTGGTGCTAAACAGAGGGAGAGGATCACGCCGTTAGTCCGGGTCTATAACCATCTGTATCGCTCACGGGTCCAGCTGGAAACAGATGGCACACTCAGAGGGGTTTAACTAAAATGAATGTAATGAAGGAGCTGCGTACAGAGGGGTGGGGAGGTGTCAGGGAATCAGCAAGAGATGGATGAGGGGCCCGGAGACCAGGTGAGGAAGGAAGACTTCACCAGCCGAGTGAGAGCAGAAGCCACGAGGAAGGTAAGACCCAATGGGAGCTGTGCCTGTAAAGTAAATCTGCCAGAATCGCAGTGCATCCCTTTGCTCTCCTCCTGAGACAGCCTGGGACCTGGGACCTGGGGCCCTTTGCTGCACTGCTTGAGACAGGCTGGGACCTGGGGCCCTTTGCTTCACTGCTTGCCCCCGAACACACATCTCCTCAATCAACAAAATACAAAGAAACTGTAAGGGACTAAAAATAACTGCGCTCATGAGCAGTTGGGGCAAATTATGAACAACAAGATACAAAAAGACCAAAACCACAACTGACACTTCTGAGGGGCTGGGAGCAAACACAAGGCGTCGGGAGCCAAAACAGGGTACTGTGCAGGCCGCCTGCACACAGCACCACCAAGGGGGTGGGCAAAACCCCCAAGCCACCCCTCCGGCCCGACCCCTGGATATACCCCACCCTCACCCCATATAAGGAACCAGCTCAAAGGGTGAGTGAGCAGGGGACCCCGTTACCTGTTTTCAGTCTCCGCTGCTGCAGCAGGGACCCCAGTAAAGCCTTGCCTGAATTTCTTGTCTGGCCTCTGATCAATTTCTATCGATTAAGGAGGCCAAGAGCCCTGGTCGGGAACACTCCCGTGGCTGAATTCAGCCAGAGCCAGAAGGTAAGAGGGCCAAAGGAGGTAGTGCAGAGAGGGCAGCCTCCAGAGAGGGGCGCAGAACGGATGGCGTGAGGGATGGAGAATCAGGATGTGGCCCCTCCTGAGACACCCCCCTTCCCGGGATCCCAGCACTCTCAAAGCTGCCCACCGTCTACTGGAATAGCTGGAGCAGGCTCATTAAACTTCCACCAAGGTACAGGCATAACTGAGAGGCCCTCGGGGCCTTCCAACGTTCAAAGCACTCTCTAAATTCCGAGAAGAAAAACTGGATTTTCAGAATATAACCACTGGACAGCTTGGGAGCTGCAGAGGGGATGAAGGATTAGAGCAACACCTGCTCACACAGGATTCCAGGTGGTCAACATCCGAAGATTCTGCTTTGGGCATGGCCGATGCGGAATGCAACGTTATGATCTCCCTTTGCAAGATGTAAACTCATCAGCACGACTTTTCAAGTTCCAAGGTCGAGTGGCGCGCTCTTCCACAACCGCCACCTAACCAAAAGCGTATCAGAAAGCCCAGGCTATGGGCTTCCCTGGTGGCGCAGTGGTTGGGAGTCCGCCTGCCGATGCAGGGGACGCGGGTTCGTGCCCCGGTCGGGGAGGATCCCACATGCCGCGGAGCGGCTGGGCCCGTGAGCCATGGCCGCTGAGCCTGCGCGTCCGGAGCCTGTACTCCACAACAGGAGAGGCCGCGACAGTGAGAGGCCTGCGTACGGCAAAAAAAAAAAAAAGCCCAGGCAATTCAATACATTCTAGTCAACTGGTGGCATTTTCCCCCAAACTCTATTTGCAAGTACCCAAACTGCAAACTTTCTGGAGCCTGAGGATTCAGAGTCTTTTATCATCCAGCCTTGGGCCAAGCAGGTTGTTTCTGATTTACCTAGTACAACTTCAAATACAACAAAAACAAACAAACTTCACGTCCCAGTAGAAATAGAGCTTCCTGCAGGCGTACCTCCTCCTAAAACCCTGCAGTTTCCTCAGGGATCTGATTTCCCCAGTTGGAGTCTTTGAACGCTCAATGTTCTAAGACCTCCTTAGTTGACATTTATAATTTTAGGTTGTGTGAATCCCAGGATGGGACGTGATCCTCACAATGGCTCATCCCTAGGAAAGGTACACTTGAAAACTGCTTCCTCCCAAGCTACTTCTCCAGTTATGCTGTATCCAAGAGGGAAATACCCCACCAAACCGTCATCATTACAGCTGAATATTCTCCGGAGGCAGCTACGGGTGCCTGGCCACAGTACTTCTCTAGGTAAGGCAAGGGCAGGATTACTGTAATAAAACAACTTCTCTTATAGATCTGTCCTTAAGTTGAAAACATTCAGCCACACTGGAAGGGACCACCTTCCCTTGAACTTATCCTGACCCTCAGGATTGCTGTCCTGGAGTATCAACGTGTATGAACACACTCATACATAGCCCAGAAGCAACAAGATAAGGGAATAAGAAGGTTAAATGGACAGGAGCCTATTCTAATTCCATAAGTAACATTCAAAAACCCAAAGAGGGGCTTCCCTGGTGGCGCAGTGGTTAAGAATCCGCCTGCCAATGCCGGGGACACGGGTTCAAGCCCTGGTCCGGGAAGATCCCACATGCCGCGGAGCAACTAAGTCCGTACGCCACAACTACTGAGCCCGCGCACCTAGAGCCCGTGCTCCACAACGAGAAGCCTCCGCAATGAGAAGCCTGCGCACCGCAACGAAGAGTAGCCCGCGCTCGCCGCAACTAGAGAAAAAGCCCACGTGCAGCACTGAAGACCCAATGCAGCCAAAAATAAATAAATTTATTTTTTAAAAATTCCAAAGAATTCACGTATTTTGGGGGAGAGGGGAGGGCTGATCAGATTATGAATTAATTCAACATTGCTGAAATTAGAGTAATGAATCTATTCCTTTCCTTCATAGGAATTCTAAAGTAAGGTGTACTTTGAATATTACAGATTTGTCAGCATATCAATAAATTACTTTGCTACAAAGTTAAATTACTGTTCATGCACTCAGCAAGTACTGAATGTCTACTGTGTGTCAGACACTGTTCTAGAAGCTGGGAATTTGATGAGATAAAAGACAGACGAGATCTCTGCTTTTTGTTGTAGGGGAGACACTCAACAAACAAAAGCACAAATAAATGAACATGTAATCACAACACAGTGACAAATGCTATGATAAAAATACATAGACAGTAAAGAGCCTGTCTTTACTTAGGTGCCTTAGGTGCCTAAGGTCATGGACCCCAGAGCCAGACAGCCTGGTTTATATCTCAGCTCTGCTACTTCCTCAATCATTTGGGGCAAATTATACAATCTCTCTTGGCCCCAATTTCCTCTTCAATAAAATGGAGATAAGAACAGGATCTAGTTCAGAGGGCTTTTTGTGAGAACTGAATAAGGTAATTCATATTCAGAGTTTATAACACTGGCTGACATACAGTGAGCGCTTTATAAATGTTAACACTTCCTGATTTAGATTGGGGTGGCCCAGGCAGGCTTCTCAGAGGAGGCAACCATCATGTGAAGATCTGGTAAAAGAAACGGTCAGAGCAAAGGCCTTAGAAAAGAGTGAACCAAGCCTTGTTTATGAAACAGAAAGAAGGCCAGTGAGGCTGGAATAGAGCGAGAGAGGGGTGGGATGGGATGGGGCCAGGTCGTGCAGGGTCTTGAAGATCTTTGATAGGAGTTGGAACCTGACCCAGGGGGCTGGGAAGCCACTGGAGGTTTGAAGCAGGCGACACACAAGGCCTGATTTATATTTTTGAAAGATTCAGCTTGCTTTTATAGTGAGGAGAGTCACTAACGGGACAGGAGTAGAATCAGGAGGAATTAGAAGGTAATTTGAAGGACTTCTCCAGCAGTCCAGTGGTTAAGACTCACGCTTTCACTGCGGGGCACGCGGGTTCGATCACTGGTCTGGGAACTAAGATCCTGTGTGCCATGTGGGGTGGCCAAAAACAAAGAAAACTAAAAGAAAAAAAAAGGTAAAATCCGAGTGGCTCAGATGAGAAGCTGATGACCTGGACTCGGCTAGTGACAGTGGAGATGGAAAAGGACAGGGATCTATTTTGGATCTGGGGTCAGCAAACTATTGTCCGTGGGCCAAAACTGGCCCTCTGACTGCTTTTGTCAATGAAATGTTATGGGAACTCAGCCACGCCCATTCATTTACCTACTCAGCCACGCCCATTCATTCACCTACTGTCTGCGGCGGATTTCCTGCCACAATGGCCTTGTACAATGGCTGTAATGGAGACCACAGGCCCTGCAACACCCGCTATCTGCCTCTTCATAGTTAAACTGCACCAACCCCTGTTTCGGAGGAAGAGTCTATAGGATTTGTAGATGCATTGGGTGTGGACAGTGAGAGAGAGGGATGGAGGCCCGGCATAACTGGGTGGTGCCATTTCCTGAGATAGGGTTGACTAGAAAAGAGTTCAGGATGCATGTGGCAGGAAGAGAATTATTATTTTCAACGTGTTAGATTTGAGACTTCTCTTAGACATCCAAGGGGAGAGTCTAAAGAGGTGGCTACATGTATATATAATCCAGGAGCACAGGGCTGTAGTAACAAATGTCGGAGTCATCTGCAAACATCCGTTCCGTTCTCTCCATTTCCATTGCCATCATAATTTCCATCTGAACCACTGGAGTAATGCTCTAACTCTTTAGGCGACAGGACAGGATGGAATCACCTAGACAGGGATTGAAGACCAAGAAGAGACCAGTGCTAAGGCTTGAGCCTGGGTCCATCCAACGTGAAGAGGTTACACAAAGGAAGAAGAGCCAGCAAAAGTGATTGTGGGGCTTCCCTGGTGGCGCAGTGGTTGGGAGTCCGCCTGCCGATGCATGGGACGCGGGTTCGTGCCCCAGTCCGGGAAGATCCCACATGCCGCGGAGCGGCTGGGCCCGTTAGCCATGGCCGCTGAGCCTTCACGTCTGGAGGCCACGGGAGAGGCCACAACAGTGAGAGGCCCGCGTACCGGTGAGGGGGTGGGGGGAGTGATTGAGAAGACAGGCCTAGTGAGGTAAGAGGAAAGCTAGTGGAGCATGTTTTGAGAGAAATCAAAAGGCAACTGTGTCAACAAGGGGCAGGTCAGCCGAGCTGTTGAAAGGTCCAAAAACTGAGAAGTGACTACTGAAACTGACAAGATGGGGAGGGAGGTCTTTTAGTGGATGCAGTGATGATGCGAGGATCCCTAATGGATGGAGTTGGAGAAGAGAATGGAAGGCGTCTTGTGGAGACAGCAATGACCAAAGGTCAAGACCATCCGTTGTGATGAGGAAAGGAGAAATGGGCGGGGGCTGGAAGGAGACTGGGAGACAAAAGGGCATGATTATAAAATGGGAGACACTAGGGAATATTTCTGAGATAATGGGAACAATGTAGCTGAGAAGGAGAAAATTATGGAGGAGAGAGAAGGGAGTGAGATCTTTGAGAGGTGGGAGGGGTGAGGTCCAGAGTTAGATTTAGTAGATTTAACATGAGGACTTTCCTGATTACTTCTGTTTTCTCCATACCTGTGGGAAGGCTCATCCGCTAGGGTGGAATGGTGGGAAAGGGGAAAAGACAGTGTAGGAGGCTTGAAAAGAAGTGAGATCTTGTGTCAGAATCACTGGCTTTTCATCAAATACCTTTTATATCCTCCACAGCATCCAACACAGAGCTAGTTACAGCAGTAGGTACTCGAATACACACTAATTAAGGGTAAAATGCTTGGAGTGCGATTTTTCGATATCACCCTTTTTAGTCAAGGTGTTGAGAATGTGTGTAGCCCAGACATCCAAGCTCCCTCTATCAGGTGTGACGCCTGCCGGGCTATTTGTTGAAGGCAGGGTCTCAGTTATCTGCAAACAGTTAAGTCAAATAACCATCCCTTCTATGACAAATGTCACCTCCAGCTGACACAGGCTGATAGACATTGATGTGAAGATGTCAAGACTACCTCTCGCGAGGCTCTCTTATCCCGTTGGCATGTCAGCCAAGGGAAGGGCAAACACCAAATGTCTCAATCACACCGGGCAGCAGTGCGTAACTCGATCTTCTGTCCGGCCCCTCACACTCTTTTTTTTTTTTTTTTTACATCTTTATTGGAGTATAATTGCTTTACAATGGTGTGTTAGTTTCTGCTTTATAACAAAGTGAATCAGTTATACATATACATATGTTCCCATATCTCTTCCCTCTTGCGTCTCCCTCCCTCCCACCCTCCCTATCCCACCCCTCCAGGCGGTCACAAAGCACCGAGCTGATCACCCTGTGCTATGTGGCTGCTTCCCACTAGCTATCTATTTTACGTTTGGTAGTGTATATATGTCCATGCCACTCTCTCGCTTTGTCACAGCTTACCCTTCCCCCTCCCCATATCCTCAAGTCCATTCTCTAGTAGGTCTGTGTCTTTATTCCTGTCTTACCCCTAGGTTCTTCATGACATTTTTTTTTCTTAAATTCCATATATATGTGTTAGCATATGGTATTTGTCTTTCTCTTTCTGACTTACTTCACTCTGTATGGCAGACTCTAGGTCCATCCACCTCATTACAAATAGCTCAATTTCGTTTCTTTTTATGGCTGAGTAATATTCCATTGTATATATGTGCCACAACTTCTTTATCCATTCATCCGATGATGGACACTTAGGTTGTTTCCAAAGCTTTGCACAGCAAAGGAAACCATAAACAAGACCAAAAGACAACCCTCAGAATGGGAGAAAATATTTGCAAGTGAAGCAACTGACAAAGGATTAATCTCCAAAATTTATAAGCAGCTCATGCAGCTCAATAACAAAAAAACAAACAACCCAATCCAAAAATGGGCAGAAGACCTAACTAGACATTTCTCCAAAGAAGATATACAGATTGCCAACAAACACATGAAAGGATGCTCAACATCAGTAAACATTAGAGAAATGCAAATCAAAACCACAATGAGGTATCACCTCACACCAGTCAGAATGGCCATCATCAAAAAATCTAGAAACAATAAATGCTGGAGAGGGTGTGGAGAAAAGGGAACACTCTTGCACTGCTGGTGGGAATGTGAATTGGTTCAGCCACTATGGAGAACAGTATGGAGGTTCCTGAAAAAACTAATACAGAACTACCATACGGCCCAGCAATCCCACTACTGGGCATATACCCTGAGAAAACCTCACACTCCTTTTACTGACACAGTCTATCCTTTACCAGATCAAATTTCCCTTTCTTTGCTTTGCCCTCTGTTAATTTGTTGTCAGATTCCTCTCCGTTTTCTTTTTCTACCATCTTGCTTTCTCCCTTGCCATTTCTCCTGGCTGAGCCCGAGTTAAATTTATTTTAATTTTCCTCAGTTACTTTGGCTCTTCCATTTATCATCTCTCCTCTGGTGTGCCCAGCCCCCATTCCCCCCTCATCCTATGAGAAAACAGCCTCCCCTCCAACATCATCCAAGTACAGACAGATGTAAGACTCAGCAGGTTCACGCTTCGTACTGCACACTGACAGGCCAGAGACACAGCTACCTTCCCTAAAAGAAGAGGTATTGAAACAAGGCATCGGAGGGGCTGTGACGTAGGTGAAAACTGTCTTACTGCTTTCAGTATTTCAGCTGTTAGGCAACCGATGGCAAAAGATTCTTTTGCCTTTTCCAATGCGCCCTTTGAGCAGATACTTTGTGATTATGTGACATATATGTATGACGCCATTCACTCATTTTGCAAATATTTATTGAATCATTTAGTCAGGGAGCCAAGGTCCAGATGCTAGACCACATAATGCATAAAAGGAGGAGGACATGTGGTATCTGCAAAAATCTGTTTTCAAAAAACCATTCTATTTTAGGCCTGATGCTGGCTTGCTTGCTACCTTTCTATTAGCAAGTAGGGAGAAATCCGCCCCCTCAATGTTCTGAGTGAGGTAACAGTGCTGATGGGCCCAGAGAAAGTGAAACTATCAGAACGTGCTCCCAGTTTGAAAAGAGGGCCCTCGAGCATGCAGACAACTTGCCTCCCAGGCATGGCCACCCCATGTGTCATCTGTCCCCCAAATCACTGGAGAGCCGCTCTTGTTTTTCTTTTTTTAATAAATCTGTTTTTTTTAATTTATTTTTGGCTGCGTTGGGTCTTCACTGCTGTGCACGGGCTTTCTCTAGTTGCTGCGAGCCAGGGCTACTCTTCTTCTCGTTGCAGTGGCTTCTCTTGTTGTGGAGCACGGGCTCTAGGCACACGGGCTTCAGTAGTTGTGGCTCGCAGGCTCAGTAGTTGTGGCTCACAGGCTCTAGAGTGCAGGCTCAGTAGTTGTGGCGCATGGGCTTAGTTGCTCCGCGGCATGTGGGATCTTCCTGGGCCAGGGCTCGAACCCGTTTCCCCTGCATTGGCAGGCGGATTCTTAACCACTGCGCCACCAGGGAAGTCCTTGCTTGTACCTGTAAAGCCCCACCTTTGGGCAAAGGGCAGGAGGCAGTGTGGGTACCATCTGAATTTTGCTTCAGAATTGTTTGGCTCTTCTGCCTCTTGATGTTCTGAAATTTTCTTTGAAGCTAACGATACAACAAAGATCAAGGACTGTAGAGTCAAACTAACTGGGATCTGAAGACACACTCAGCCGCTGGCTACCTGCGTAATCTCAGGCGGACGCCTTGGTCCTGCTGAACCTTGTTTTACCCATCAAATGAGTGTAAGACCAACTATGCTATAGAATTATTGCGAGAATTAAAGATATATGCGGAGTGCCTAGGTGGTGCTCCAAACTACAGCTATATAACTGGCAGAATGCCTAGGTTTGACTTCAGAAGCCCAGGGTGATCTACATGGAATCTCTTGAACTTAAATACTGGGTGCTTAAAATTCTATCCAAAAAGATTTAACGTGAAAGGAAGAAAATCTGACATCAAGACTGCCACAAGATACACACATACGCACTCATCTCTAAGCCAAAATTAAAAGATGGCAATAAAACGAGGAGGTGCCTCTTACTTGTGTGCCTCCCTGAGACAAAAAAAAAAAAAAAGACGGTTTCTCATCTCTGCCCCTGGTTCAGCCCAGTGCCCTGCCCAGCTGCTGAAGCTGAGCTCTTTGCCCACATCCTGGTTTTATGGGGCGACAACGCAGAAGGCACAAGAAGAAAGGGCTGCCTCTTCAATGCCTGGGGAATGGGAAAGCAGGTGTGGAGAATAAAGAGTCAAAGACACAGAGCTTTCGCAGCACCCAGGCAAGAAGCCGGTGTGGTAACAGCCTCTGTTAGGCACTTGGATCTGCGAGCAGAAGAGCAACAGTGGCATCTTCAGGGCAGCCCGGTGAACTTGGCTAGGGAAGCAGAGAGAAGGGGTAGGGAAAGCCCTGCCTTCAGAACACACTCTGTGGTGATGTCAGCTGACGAGCTTGCCTTTCCTCTACCTGAAATGACAGGTGTGTGCGCAAGTGCCCCCCCCACCCCCGTGCAAACCCTAGCTGACTGTTCACATTCCTCCCTCCTGCCGTTTGAAAGAGGCCAGCCAAACTCTCGTGGAGCTGGAAATTCGGGGAGTCTGGGTCAGTTAGGGTCTCTAAGGCAAGCAATTGAAAGTGTTTTTGCTTTTCAAAGAAATGAAATTTATCGATAAGATATCAGACGACTCATAGAATCTCTGGGAAAGTTGGGGAACCGGGCTCAGCGAACAGACAGGGACAAAGGGAAACTAACCTTCAGAACCCAGTCAGAACACGCCTCAGGGCAATTCTGGTGAGGACACCATTCTGGTCACCCATAGCTGTCACCAGCACCACTGCTGGCACTGGCAGCGGAGCGCTGCAGCTGGATTCAATGTCTCTGCTGCCCCTGGAGACTGGATGTTTGCAGGGGACGCCTCTGTCACCATCAAAACGAAGTCTCCACTGTCCCTGTTCCTTGACATCACTAGCTCTCCATCTATGAAGTCCTAGGTGGGACTTGCCCGGTGGCCCACTGGTTAAGAATCCGCCTGCCAATGCAGGCAACGCGGGTTTGAGCCCTGGTCCGGGAAAATCCACATGCCGTGGAGCAACTAAATCCGTGAGCCACAACTACTGAAGCCCACGCGCCTAGAGCCCATGCTCTGCAACGAGAGAAGCCACCGCAGTGAGAAGCCCACACACCGCAATGAAGGGCAGCCCCCACTCGCCGCAACCAGAGAAAGCCTGCACACAGCAACGAAGACCCAATGCAGCCAAAAATAAATAAATAAATAAATAAATAAATAATAAATGAAAAGTATCTTTATAAAAAAAAAATAAAGTCCTAGGTGGTTGTGTCTGATTGGCTGATCCCAGCTCAGCTGTAAGGGGAACAGATCTTGCCGTAAGGCGGTAATTTTCTCAAACACAGAAAAGAGGTTCTGCAGGTGCTGGGACGTCAAACACCAACAAGTGTCCCTACAGAATGGCACTGCAGTGACAGCAAAGTGCAGACCTGCCACCAGGGAGTGCTTTGAGTTTGTGGGAAGTTGTGTGACAAAGTAGAAAAGGAATTCAGAATTCTAGGTCTAAGGGCTGATTCTGTCCCTTAGTAACCATGTGACTTGGGCAGGAATAAACAAGCTTCTCTGGTTTTTTGTCATGCATAGAATAATTATTCCTACCTACTCTGCAGGGCTGAAGTGTATCGGAGCATTTTGTGGACAGGCTTTGAAAATGACATTGAGTAAAATCTGTTTGCCTCTCTGGGGCCCAGGTTATCCACCTGTAAAATTCCCTAGATCGTAGGGCTATTGTGAGGTAAACTAGAATATTATAAATGCATGATTTATTTACAGGATTCACCTCAAAATAATGGAGGTGGTGGGAGGGAGAGGGAGTGGGTAGGTATATACATGAGACTGACCGTGACTTAGTAAGTGTAAAACCCAGCTGGTGGGCCCATTATACCATTCTCTCTACATTAGTGTGGATATGAAATCTTCAATAATAAAATTTTTTTTTTTTAATGAAGGGTCTTGGAAATACTTAGAAGAGAGAGGCCACACTCTCCAAGTTTCATTATCACTGAGCCAGTGTTAGGCGTCCTCCCCCCAACCCAGCTCCCTTGCCCCACCCCCAGGCGTTGTTTTCTCAGGCATTTAGGTCGTTTCCTCACTGCCCACTACCCTCCTCTCCAGACTGGTACCAGTGTAAGGTTATATCAGGGAAGACATCTTTGATGGTATAACACTGGTTTGAAACACAAAACGAAAACCCCAAAATAAGCAACAACAAAAGAAAACCAGAAGCAAACGAGCGCGCGCACACACCCCTTAAGAGAGAGCCTGTGCCGGCGCTCAGGCCCGGTACACAGCATCTGTGAAGTTACTTTCCAGTGAACAAAAATGGACTCACGCTTCCCTTTTCCTAACATTGCATTCGGTGGATGTCCAGAGTAAATAACGAATAACAAGGACGCCCCAGAAGGCTGCACGCCGAGAGCCAGGGGTGAGGGTCCAGCACCTACGGTCAGCATTGCGCGCCCACCCGGCTCCCCAGCCCGCCCAGGACACAGGGGCGGCCGAGGGAGCCTAGGGGAAGGGGACCGGCCGAGAGTGCAACTGCGCCGTCTCAGGAGAAGGGCCCCTGTCCCGGGGCGCGACAGACCTAGCGAAGGACCCGAGCATCCCGAGAAGGCGTTTCAATCAGACCGCGGGCGCTTGGTTATAATTACCTCCAACTTGGAAAGGCTCCACCCGCGCTGGGAGGGGCTTCAAATCCACTAGAGGCTGGACCCGCAGAGGAACCGCCAGCCTTCGCGAATCAACCACCACACAGTTTCCTTTTAAAAAAGTGCCGCCCATCGGCGGTCCCGCCCCTCGGCCGCCCCCGAACAAGCATGGCCCTCAGCGGGCCGGAAGCGCTTCCGCCCCCAACCAAGATGGCCGCCGGGCGGCGTCCCCCGGACGGAAGTAGCCTGTTGGGCGGCTGACGAGTTCATCATGGCAGCCGCGGCTGCCTCCCCAGCTCTGAAGCGGCTGGATCTTAGGGACCCCGCGGCGCTTTTCGAGAGCCATGGCGCTGAGGAGATTCGCGGGCTGGAGCGCCAGGTTCGGGCCGAGATTGAGCACAAGAAGGAGGAGCTGCGGCAGATGGTGGGCGAGCGGTACCGCGACTTGATCGAGGCGGCCGACACCATCGGCCAGATGCGCCGCTGCGCCGAGGGGCTGGTGGGCGCCGTGAAGGCCACCGACCAGTACTGCGCCCGCCTCCGCCAGGCTGGCTCAGCCGCGCCCCGGCCGCCGCGGAACCCGCAGGTCAGCCCCGGGCCCCCGCCCCCGGCCGCTCCCACCCCCGCGGGTCGGTCGGCGCCCCTGGCTGGGCCTCACCTGCCTCAGGAAGCGCTCCCGCCACCCCGTGCGCTCGGCTCCTGGGGGGACGCCCGCGGTCCTTCCCTTGCTGCTGACCCGTTCTCCACGGTCCCTCGGCCGTCTCCTCGGGAGCCTTCCCGCGCTTCCGGGCGTCGCCCCCCTCACCTCACCTGTGGGGTCGCCGGGCTTGTCTTCCCACCTGAGCTGGAGACGCCAGGGGTCTCTCGCTAGACTGTTCAACTCGTTCCCTGTATCACGTCTCCTGACATTGTCGCTGGAACAGAGTTCTCCCGTGTTGACACCTTCCCCCCAAGTCGTTCCTTCCTCCTCCCAATCTTCCTGCCAGCCCCGCCCCCACCCCACTCCCAAGAATAACTCCCACGGCCCCAAAGAGCTCTGCTACCCTCTGTGGGAGTCGTTGGAGGCTAGTAACCAGCCCATCAAGCTCTCGTCTTTTAATAGAGGAACATTTTCATTTTAAGGAACTCAGGTTTTTCTAATCAGGTGATCCGAAGTGTTCCCCCCTGCCCCCCGCCCCAGACGCTAATGGTTAGACCCAACGTGGAAAAATGCTGATCCTAAAAGTGGAGCAGCCTTTTGTGTTCCTAAAGAACGATGACTTAGGGTGGCAAAGTGAAAGGGTGTGGAGAGGGAGAAGGGTAGACACTTGTCCTTAAACCTGGGAGAAGATCCTTGCAGCGACGTGGAAGAAGAAATTGCAAAAGTACAGTTTAGGTCCAGTTTGGAGCTTTTTAATACAGTCTGGGTTTTAGAAAAATGCAGGTCATTAGGCTGGGCTCACACGATAGAACCATAGAAGATTGGAAATTCTTCGCTAACTTCTGAAATGAGAGACTTCATCCCTCCCTAAGCTAATTTGTGCTGGCTTGTTTTTGGAAACATATTTATTTTTATTCCTGTTATATCTTATTTATTCTCAGTCAAACCCACAAAAATTTGAGCGCCTTCTGTGTTCAAGGCACAAAGAATCAGAATTCTGCTCTAAAGGAGCTTACAATCTAGTTGAGAAATTAAATCCATGGAAGGTTGATGAGAAAAATGTAACCAATTTAGAATAGCAGAAGAAGACATTTTAGGATAATGGGTGATTGATTCCCAGAATAATTGTGTACATTTACCATAAAAATTCTGAAGGAAGTCACTTCAGGCTTGGGTCCTTCTCAGTTAGGAGAGGCGTTTAGGACAGATGAGATTTGGAATAGGGGGTCTGGAGTATGTAAAGACAATTAAAACCAAGTATCAATTTGATTAAAGCAGGGTTGGTCAACCTTGGTGCCGTTGACATTCTGAACTGGATCATTCCTTGTTGGAGATGCTTATCCAGGGCATCGTGGGATGTTTAGAAGCATCCCTGGCTTCTTCCCACTAGATGCCAGTAGCACTCCTGTCCCCCACTGTGGTAATCAGAAATGTCCCCAGAGATTGCCACGTGTTCCTGGGGGAGGAAATCCTCTTCCTCCCCACACATGAGAACCAATGGATTCAAGGGTCCCTAGAGGGACTTCCCTGGTGGTCCTGTCTTAAACACGGGTTAAGACTCCGTGCTCCCAATGCAGGGGGCCTGGGTTCGATCCCTGGTGAGGGAACTAGATCCCGCGTGCCGCAACTAAGATCCCGTGTGCCACAGCTAAGACCCGGCACAGCCAAATAAATATTTTTTAAAAAAGAATAGGTCCCTGGAAGAAAGCAGTGGAAGGACAGGAAACCCTTGACCACCAGGCTAAGATACTAGGCAGTAAGGAGCCTTTTAGAACTGAGCAAAGATACGATCTAAATGGCCTGTGAAGAAGGTTAACTTGACAGCAAAGGAAAAGGATACGTTGGAGGGGACAGAGAATGAACACAGAGCAAGCGAAATGTTTTTGGATTCATCGAAGTGTGAGATGATGATGACTCGCAGTAGAATCATGGAATTGGTAGCAGAAACCTAGGTCGTAGAGATGTCGACAGAACCATCAGAAGGACCTGAATTTCCTGGGATCTGGGGACAGAGTGATGGTATATGTGAAGATGTTGAGGGAGGTCAGATGGCTAAAATTTTTGGTATAGGGAGATGAATTTAGTTTTAGATATACTGATTATAGAATAGCAGCGAAAGTTCCAAGGGGAGATGTCTGGCAGCGGCAGAAAAGGCTTGACGGGGATTCAGGGCAGCGGGGGACTACAAGATGCGGTGGTGATCTGCCTGGAGCTGGCGCTTCAGGGAGGAGAATCGTGAAGGAAGAGGACAGACCGAGGTGAGTGGAACGTGAAGATCTGGTGGAAGGTTGGCGAAGAGAAGCAGCCAGCAGAGAAGCCCACGATGCATTCAGAGCAGCAGGAGAGAATGTAGGGAGGCCGAGAGCCAAGCAAGGGAAGGGGAGAGCTCACTCGAGGGACGGAGCATCGGCTCCCTGATACCCTGTCTGTGCGATGACCAGATTCGGTTTGCCCCTCCATGGGATGGAGCAAAGGTGCAACCGGTAGGAAAAGCTTGACTCCAGTAATTCTGCTACACGAACCTTGGTACCTTGCTGAGCGGCATTGAATCTGGCTTCGTGGAAGCTTTGTACCCCCCAGATACCCCCATACTTCTCCCCTAGCCGGCCCCACGCTGACCTCGCTTTTGTTTGTTCTGACTTAGCTCTGTGCCTTTCCCCGCAGCCACAGCAGCCGTCCCAGGAGAAGTTCTACAGCATGGCTGCCCAGATCAAGCTACTGCTAGAAATTCCTGAGAAGATCTGGAGCTCCATGGAGGCCTCTGAGTATCTCCACGCCACACAGCTCTACCTGCTCTGCTGCCACCTTCACAAGCTGCTCCAGCTGGATCCTTCTAGTTCCCGATACAGCCCTGTCCTCTCCCGATTCCCTATACTCAGCCAGCAGCTGGCGGCGGCCAGCCACTTCCGGTAAAAAGACCTGCTCTGGTGATGGCCATATTGCCCCCCTCCAATTTTATGGAGTGTGTCTCCTTTCCTGATGTACTGGGGTTCTTCTCCCAAGATGTAAAAAGCTCCCCATGACCTCTGTCATCCTCTCTCTAGGTCAGCCATCCTGCATGAGAGCAAGATGCTGCTTACATGCCAAGCCGTGGCCGACCAAGCCGTGGCCGAGGCCCTGTGCTCTGTGATGCTCTTAGAAGAGAGTTCTCCGCGCCAAGCCCTAGCGGACTTCCTGTTGGCCAGAAAGGCAGCTATTCAGAAACTGCTCAACCAGCAGCACCACGGTGGGTATGGCTGCTCTCCACAGTTTGGGCCATAAACCCGGGGACGGAGCAAAACAAGCTGAGGGAGGCCGAAGCTTCCACAGCGTTCTCTGTTTCTAACTTTACTGAAGGAAAATTGTTAAAAGAGGATGGCTTCTTCTCGTAGGTGCTGGTGTCAAGTCTCAGATTTGCTCATTAGTGGAGTTGCTGGCCACCACTTTGAACCAAGCTCATGCTCTTTTCTACACTTTACCGGAAGGTCTGCTGCCAGATCCATCCCTGCCATGTGGCATGCTCCTCTCTACTCTGGACAACATCACAGGCCAGCATCCTACTGGTGAGCTCTTAGCCAACCGCTTTTATTTCCTGGTTCATTCATTTACTGAGCATCTGCCATCTGCCCGCTACTGTGCTGGGCTCTGGGGATACAGCCGTGAATTGGACAGATATGGACCCACTTTCCTGGAGGTCAGAGTCTAGTGGATATGCAGATATCTGCTTCATATCAATATTGGTCATTGCTATAAAGGCAGAGTACAACTTGACTTGGTAGCATTGAATGGAGGGACCAAGGCCGGAGACTTCCTTGGGGACAGGATAGTTAAAGGGAAACCTGAAGGTTGAGTAAGAGTTAGTCAGGCAAAGAAGAGGGTTCCAGGCAAAAGGAAGAGGAGGTGCAAAGGTCCTGAGGCAAGGAGGATGTTAGTATATGAGGAACTGAAAAAAAGCAGGGGAAGCTGAGGGGAAGTGGGTGAGGGGAGGAGTCGCATGAGAAGACACGTGGCCAGTTTATCATTTGGGACCAGAGAATACAGCGCTGTGTGAACAGAGCAGTGGATAGCCTTCTAGGACCTTCCAGGCTTGGTGGTCCTCCTGTTATATGTTCCCGTGCACCCTGTACTTTTATTTGGCAGCATTTGTCCCAATTGGAATTAAATGCGTTTGGCTTTTATGTGCCGGTGGTTCCCCCTGGGGCTGGAGTGGATGCTGAGAGCTCACCGTGACCAGGTGACAGACGATGGGGGCAGCAGAGATGGAGCTGACTGGGCAACTCGGACATGTGTTTAGCAGACAGTTTGGTGAGGGATTGGCTGCAGAGGGTGTGGAAGGAAGGGGTCCAAGTTTACTAGAAAGGAGTTTTTTGTTTTGTTTCGTTATTGAAGTATAGTTGATTTAGTGTTAGTTCCTGGTGTGTAACAAAGTGATTCAGTTATATATTCTTTTTAGGGTTCTTTTCCATTATAGTTTATTACAAGATACTGAATATAGTTCCCTGTGCTATACAATAGTACCTTGTTGTTTATCTGTTTTATATATAGTAGTTTGTATCTGCTAATCCCAAACTCCTCATTTATCCCTCCCCGCCCTTTTCCCCTTTGGTAACCATAAGTTTGTTTTCTATGTCTGTGAGTCTGTTTCTGTTTTGTAAATAAGCTCGCCTGTATCATTTTTTAAGATTCCACTATATGTGCTATCATATGATATTTGTCTTTCTCTGACTTGCTTCACTCAGTGTGATAACCTTTAGGTCCATCCATGTTGCCGCAAATGGCATTAGTTCATTCTTTTTTATGGCTGAGTAACATTCCATTGCATATATGTACCACACCTTCTTTATCCATTCATCTATCCACGGACATTTAGGTTGCTTTCCTGTCTTGGCTGTGGTAAATAGTGCTGCAGTGAACATTGGGGTGCGTGCATCTTTTCAAATTAGAGTTTTCTCTTTTCTGGATATATGCCAAGGAGTGGGATTGCTGGATCATATGACAAGTCTATTTTGAGTTTTTTAAGGAACCTCCATACTGCTCTCCATGGTGGCTGCACCGATTCACATCCCCACTGACAGTGTAGGAGGTTCGACAAGGAGTTGGTTGGAAAGGGCTGCTGATGGGTTTACTTTTGAAAATGTTGCCTTGGAAACAGCTGAGACCTTGGAGTGGGAGCGTGGAGTGGAGAGGCAACCGTGGGTCCAGAAGAGAGCAGTGAGCGGTCTGGCCGGGGAGACACACACGGTGCGTCTGCAGTGGCTGTTGTTTGAGGCCTTGGGGTGGATGACATCAGTAAGGGGAGGGGATGATGGAGGACTGAGCCTCAGGAAACTCCAGAACTCAGAGGTCGGACGGAGGAGGCACGGCCAAAGGTAGAAGGGAAACGAGCAGAATGTGGTGACAGCCCGGAGGTCATCTTCAGACAGAGATGTGTATTAAACAGTCTCATTTCTGGCTTACTTTATCTTTCCACGGAAGTTCTCCCAACGGAAGAACTTTCAACGGAAGTTCTACTTTTAAAATGCCAAGCATTACATAGCCCTCATTTTCCTCCTTTCTCTTTTTTCCCCCATTCCTTTCCTCTCTGTCCTTTGCCTTGTCAACCAATAGGATGGCAGAGTTGGAGGGAAGCTGCCACACTCCCTCCCTGATGAGGGGAGGCCTGGACATACTCTGTGCTTTCTTTTTCCCCCTATTTCAGGGGTCTAGTCCGGCTCCAGAGGAAGACTGGATGATTTTTGGAAATTCCTTCCAGGTCCTTTATTAATTTGCTGTTCAAAGGATGGTCCCGATGACCTGTCCCTTGGCCCTCTCCTTAGGAAAGGGCATTGGTGTCCTGCAGGAGGGCATGAAGCTGTGCAGCTGGTTCAAACACCTGCCCGCATCCGTCGTCGAGTTCCAGCCAGCTCTCCGCACGCTTGCTCGTCCCATCAGCCAGGAGTACCTGAAAGACACACTGCAGAAGTGGATCCACATGTAAGTAGCCAGAGCTTTCCTGGCGGGGGACAGGACCCACCCAGCCTCGCCTGTGACCACAGGAAGGAGGGAGAGCCCTGACCGTATGGATGGTGCTCTGGGTCAGGCCAGCCCCACCTCAGCCGTCTCTCACTACGCTCACGGCGCTTAGCCCCCGCTGGGAGAACCAAGAGGGAATTTGTCTTTCAACATGTGACGTAGAGGATTTTAGACCCTCTTTATGTTAGAGTTCTGCCACCCCTGTGCTTTTATTGAGTGCAGTGTTGTGTGTGTTTGTGTTTTTTAATTGAGGTGTAGTTAATTTACAATATTGTGTTAGTTGCAGGCGTAAAGTGATTCGTTTATACATACACATATATATTCTTTTTCAAATTGTTTTCCATTATAGGTCATTACATGATATTGAGTATAGTTCCCTGTGCTCTACAGTAGGTTCTTGTTTACCTGTGTTATGTATAGTGGTGTGAACATGTTAATCCCAAACTCCTTGAAGTGTTTATATATTTATAAACACTCTGATACATAATAGATATTGACATAGTAGGACCCAGGTAAGAGGTTTTCAAGTGGAGTCCAGCTATTTTTCTTAATAAAGGTGTGAAAACCACGAAACTAATGAAGCCCAAGGAAAATGATTTTGTTGCAGGTGTAATGAAGACATTAAAAATGGGATCAGTAACCTGCTTATGTACGTGACGAGCATGAAAGGTCTCGCGGCGATCCGGGATGCCACATGGGAGTTACTTGCCAACGAGTCGATCCATCACAGCTGGGATGTGATCTGTCGGCGGCTTCTGGACAGGCCTCTCTTGTTCTGGGAGGATTTGATGCAGCAGCTGTTCCTGGACCGACTGCAGGTGAGGTGGGAAATCGCGTGGTCCAGCTGTTCGTTGGCCAGTCCCGGTGTGATCTTTTGATTGTCTGGGGAGATTCCCGCCACTTCCTAAGTATATTCTTTCCCTGCCGACCTACTCCAGGGCTGACTCTTCTGGGTAATGAGCCATAAAGATGAACGGATTCTGGTGCTGAAAAAGAGGCCAGGCGTCTGTCGGGTGGTTGGGAACGTGTCCACGTCCATCAGTGATGACATTGTTCTCTACCACCACCATGCCATCTTCCTGAGCGTGGTGGAGAACACTGGATGTTGGGATAGATTGCCACTTAGTGCTCCGGTTTTGCGATTTCCTGGAAAGAACTGGGATTTGAAGAACTCTTCTCTCCTTTGCTTTCAGACTCTGACAAAAGAAGGCTTTGACTCCATCTCCAGTAGTTCCAAAGAGCTCCTCATTTCAGCCTTGCGGGAACTTGAAAGTAGCACCAGCAGCTCCACTTCAAATAAGCACATCCACTTCGAGCATAACATGTCTCTCTTCCTCTGGTCCGAGAGTCCCAGCGACCTGCCTCCCGACGCTGCCTGGGTCAGCGTGTCGAACCGGGCTCAATTTCCGGGCAGTGGGCTCTCCATGAAAGCACAAGCCGTTAGCCCTTGTGTACAGAGCTTCTGTTCTGCCCTAGATTCGAAACTGAAGGTGAAACTGGAGGACCTCCTGGCTTACCTTCCCTCTGGCGACCCGTCACCCCCCAAGGACGTCTCTCCCGCGCAAGCCAGGAACTGTGCCTTTGACAGATACGCAGACGCGGGGACCGTGCAGGAGATGCTGCGGACGCACTCCATGGCCTGTGTCAGGCACATCACGGACTGCGTCCAGGCGGAGCTGCAGCGCATCCAGCAGGCTATACAAGGGCAGCAGGACGCTCTCGACGGGCTCAAGCTACACTCGGTCCTTTTCATGGCCAGACTCTGCCAGTCACTGGGAGAACTGTGTCCCCACCTGAAGCAGTGCATCTTGGGAAAGTCAGGGAGCACCGAGAAACCAGCAAGGGATTCGAGGGCTCTGAAAAAACAGGGGAAGGGGAAAACTCAGGAAATAGTTCCCATGCAGGCCAAGTGGCAGGAAGTGAAGGAGCTCCTCCTACAGCAGGGCGTGATGGGCTACAGGGTCTGGAGCTCGGCGGTTGTGAAGGTGAGTGACACGTAAACGTATTCCTTCTGTGCCCGCCAGGCAGTCCCCATTTCTGTCCCCTTTTTGTCATAGTCCAGGCTGGCCAAGCTCAATAAGGCCTTTCAATAGTAAGGGAATAACAATTCTTATTTCACACAGTTATTTTCATTTATCTCTGCCAGATAGCTCAAATGTAAAAACTTTTCTATTCGTTTTAGCCTACATTTTATAGACAGAAACCCTGGATTTTTTTCCTTCCATCTGATGAGAATGACAGACTTTCTCCCTGGACAAGGGTCTCTGTTTTCTGCTCTTCAACCTAAATGTCATCGTCTCCGCTGGTGTCTTAAGAGGTGGCCCCTGACATCTGCAGGGTAGTTGGCAACGAAATCCCCGTTGCTGGCATCAGCAGTTAGAAGAAAAGTGAGGTGTGCCACTCGCCATCCCACACACAGCGCAAGCAGCAGAAGCTCGTCCCAAGATGACTCGAGTAGTTTGAAACAAACTCCACAAAGGATCTGAGTGGCCCATATGGATATTTGCTTTCTATTACCAGGTTTTGGCTCATGGATTCACCCAGTCATTACTTTTAGATGATGCTGGCTCAGTCCTGGCCACGGCCACCAGTTGGGATGAACTAGAAATCCAGGAGGAAGCAGAGTCTGGCAGCAGCGTCACGTCCAAGATCCGACTGCCTGTCCAGGTATGTAAGGGCCGCCACGAGGGGCCCGCCACTGGGAAGGGGAAAACCTGCTCTGTGGAAAGGACCGAGACTTGAGAAATAATCATTCAGCATACAGCTTCTGAGGAAGGGCTGCAAGTAAGACGTGTAACTTTCTACTCTGGGAGCAAAGAGGGCGTAGGGCCAAGTAAATAGGAGACTGTTCGAGGAGTCAGTTCATGAGTCTTGCCTTTTGCAGCACAGACTCTGTGCTAATTAGAGAACCACTCACCCTAAAGTAGAAACAGCAATGGAAAACACGGTGCCAGGCCACCAAGGGAATGACAGCAGCCGTCACTTGTATCTGTTCACTGGTCTGCTCGGAGAGGGGCCGACCGCAGGGCTCAAGGTCCTGGCGTATAAGCCTGGGTAGGGTAAATGAATCCACTCGTAGCCCGTCTCGCTGCAGTGGGGCAAGTTGGCAACTGGACATTCCTTTGTTCTTTTAGCCGTCCTGGTATGTACAGTCCTTCCTGTTGAGCTTATGCCAGGAAATTAATCGGGTTGGAGGCCATGCCTTGCCCAAGGTGACACTGCAGGAGATGCTGAAAAGCTGTCTGGTTGAAGTAGTAGCTGCCTATGAGAAACTCTCAGAAGAAAAACAGGTGAAGGTAGGTGTGTGAATTTTTTCCCATTAAAAACAAAAACTGTAGCTTTTTCTTGGGTTTGGGCGCTTCACACCCAGGATTCCAGGTGATAAGGACCACTTGCCCCGGGCTATCTAATCGGTAGTGGCTTCCAGCTCCTCGACTTCAATCACACCCATTCCCAAGGGTCAAGCTGGTCATCACTGAAAAGGCAGTTCCGTACCAGTGGCGAGGACGAAAGCCTCAAAGTTTTTTAAAAAGACCTGCTTTCCAAGCCCAGCACTGCCACGTGG
Organism: Delphinapterus leucas; assembly: GCF_059928025.1. Taxonomy (NCBI): domain Eukaryota; kingdom Metazoa; phylum Chordata; class Mammalia; order Artiodactyla; family Monodontidae; genus Delphinapterus; species Delphinapterus leucas. Next base: position 65,058,543 of record NC_143147.1, on the reverse strand, counting down.
TCACTGCAGGCTTTGGGCAGATCATTAACCTGTTTCCTCAGGATGCAGCGGGGTCACGTGCGCTGCTTGGGGGGTGGGGGGTAGTGTGAAGGCTCGGGAACAGTAGCAAAGCCCAGCACACCCGCGGTGGGAGCTCCTGTCGCCCAGCCCTCCTCCCTTACTGCTCTGCAGCCCTCTGCCTTTGGCGCGTACTCCCATTGCATTACTGACATTTTTAAGACAGGACCAACTCCTGACTTGCGAAGGAGTTCATATTAAGTCTTCTCTCCTGAGTTTCCTCAAAAGGCCTCTCCTTCATGCCAGGAGCTTTTTTCTTTTAAAATGACTGTCCACAGCACCTGAGACCTTTTTTTAAGGGCCGGGTCTCTTCCCGGCCATTAGGTTTTTAGTTTTAAGACCAGGTATCTAACATAACTTATTTTTGTTATTGTTATGAGATTAAACTGGCCTTCTGAGTATAAAAAGCTTCTGAAACAACCAGCTGAAACGCAGCCAAACCCTGAAGCTGTTTATTCTCAGATAACAAGTCATCTCCCTTAAAGGGTGGGGACGGGAAATTCATTTGCAGAAAGAAGGTGCATTTCCAATGACCCAGAATCGGGCACTGCAGCTGCTTTACGATCTGCGTTATCTCAACATCGTTCTGACGACCAAGGGTGAAGAGTTGAAGAGTGGCCGCAGCAAACAGGATCCCAGGTAGGTATGCTCACCCTCCCGTGCATCTCTCCCAAACCTGCACAGCCCTTTTCTGGGAAGCCACTGGAGTTAGCCTCACGTTGCCCATTAGTTGTGTTTGTTTTCAACAGTAAGGGCTCATGTTACCAGCAAGAGAAAGAACGACCACCTGCTGGATAGATTCCACAGTCAAGTGTAGTACGGGGAATCTCATGCCTCTCTTCTGAGTCAGCCTACCAACTGTTGAGTGTAATTTGAACCTCCGGTACCCTCCCCAGAAACAACCTGGGGAAGTTGTGGACTGGACTTAGACATCCCATCTGGTGAAAACTCCTGAGGATCATTTAAGCTCAATGATCAGTGACAAGTGGGGCTAAGCCAGCAGTTAAGGAGAACAGACCCAGTTCCAGGGCCTGTCTAGCATTACAACACCCAAAGATTGGTTTCTGTCCTACAAAACGTGGAGAATGACCCACTCGATCCTTTTTTCAGAGTTGAGAAAGTGGCTGACTACCTTGAAGCGCTCATTGACCCGTTTGACCTGGACGTTTTCACACCACACCTCCACGGCAACCTCAACCGCCTGGTGCAGCGGACTTCTGTAAGCCGGGGAGAACACGCTCACCGTGAACGTGAACGCAGCGCCACGGGCTCAGATTACAGCACAGACCTGCCCAACACACAGTGCTCCAGGACACAGTGGGGAGAGGGGCTAAGACACAGAGCTGAGTTGTTACAGGGGCCGAAAAGAGGATTAGATGAAACCTCAGGGCTGAGGCAACCCCGGGATGACCCCTTTAGTTGTGAATAAGGACTATTCAGGTTTTATCCAGGCCTCAGAGAGAGGAATACAAAGAGCCATTGGACTGGGAGATTCTGACCTGTGGGCAGTGATGAAAGTAATCTTGGAGCATGAACACACTCAAAAGAGCATTTCCCCAGAAGGATGGTTAGAAACAAAGTAGTGACTGATTACTGACAGAATTGCCTTTTAAGCGGACAGTACCAACACCCAGCCTGTTACTGTGCCCCGTCTCTCGTCTGGCAGGTTCTCTTTGGATTGGTGACGGCTACAGAGAATCACTTCACGCCCAGAAGCAGTACGTTCAGCTCCCAGGAAGCCCATAACGTACTGCCACTAGCATCAAGTCAGATCAGGTAATGATTCTGAGTGGTTCCTGCTGGGGCCCCAAAGCTTCCTGGTCCTTCTACTGAAATGCCCTCATCTTGTCTTGGAGGTTTGGACTTCTTCCACTGAGCATGACGAGCCCTCGAAAGGCCAAATCAGCCTGCAGAAGCATCGAAACCAGAGCCCAGGTTAGTGCGCAGACGAGAGGTTCACCCCCATCGATCCTGCCCCGTCTCCCACCAAACCACCCGTCAGCTCCCCTTTCGATAACCAATAAAGAACCAGATGACAGGATGCACTAGTGCTGCTTTTAATGGCGGCGCAATACAGAAGTACACGGTGTTACTCGCTTGAGCTAATAAGAGGTTTTAAGAGATGCCCACTGACACTATCAAGTAGCCTCATGATAGAAATGTATCTCAGGCTGCCAAGGCTGTAGCAGATACGCAGGACGGGATGGAGAACACTGCTTGTGTTTAATAGGGTAAGAGAGTTAACTGCTAACCCTGCACTACGACTGTACTTATTTGGAAAAACAATTGCTTTGTTCCAGTGATGGTTTCACCTCTCATTTCTTTTAGTCGGGTGGGAAATACAAGGAAATGTGCTTTCTCAAGTTTACATGTTCTTGTTAACACACGTTTTGTTTCAGTAGGCTGCCATCCGTTAAGCCTGCGGGAGTCCTCCTGGGTATTTCTGAAGTGTGTTGTGTACGCATGTGTCTGAGAGCTCCAACAGCTTGCCTCCTTCCAGCATTTAATCCTTGTTTGCTTTCTGATTAGACAAAATATTCGCCAGGTATCCTTTCCATATTCCCTGCCATCAAACCCAGTAAGATCCAAAATCCTCCGTCAAACATCTGGTTTTAAAACTTGGGAGATGGTAGTGAAAAAAAAAAAAAAAAAAAGTTTTTGCACAAGCCTCCCACTCTGTAAGCCCAGGCCTGTGCTGTACCTTTCCCTCACAACCCTCCGTTTCTGCTTCAAGTAACTGACCTTTCAGCTCTACCCGCACGTGAGGAACAAACCATGGAGAGAAGGTACACGTTTACCCTCTTCCTACAGTCCTCAGCTTCAGATTTTACTTCCGTCACGTACTAAAATCTCGTTCTGCCCGTGTCCTTTCCCAATCTGGTCTAAGAGCAGAGTGCCCTTCTAGAGCTGTCCGTGCTTCTCAGATCTGCTGTGTGTGCCGTGTGGACCCCAAGCGGAGTGGAGGGCGAGCAGGCCGGGGGTCCAGTAGACGCTAAGGCACTTTCCTCTACGTACAGCGGCAGGCTGCTGTCCCCCCGGCACTCTCCCGAGCAGATGACCCGACGCACGCCGGCTCCTTGTTCAGACAGCTTGTCACCGAGGAGGAAGACTCGTCTGCGCCCTCACTGTTCAAACTAGGGTGGCTCTCTAGTATGACCAAGTGACACGGGACAATCCGTCTCTCTAAATAAATACTCCTGCATTATTTCTTCTAGAAGTGCCTCTGCTCATTCGTTTCTAAGCCACACCAGTCTTTCCAGTTGCCGTGGTGGAATGGGGCCCCCTGGTTCCCGTTGGGGGTTACTTTAAGCATAAAGTGAATCCTTGTCCAATAGTTGCACAACACTTGTGACTTCAGACACCAGTTCAGAGAGCTTACACTGTGTCAGCCTTCACCAGCGCCTTAATTCTCGACACTACAAGGCGGAATTATCAGAGAGCACACACAGGCTGCTGCTGGACAAGTCTGTGAATAAGACAAAGTCATTTACGTATTCCTTGACTGTCCGAACTGAGCAGTGTTTTCTAAGTCTGAGATGTAGGCTCTGGAGGAATAACGGTAACAAGTTTATCTGGGGATCCAAGGGTCTGAGAGACCTTCTCTCTGGAAATACAAATATATAACTAACAGAGAGAGGACGGTTATCAGGGCGGGTGCTGACTTTATCATACAGTCTGACTGCAATCTGGTGGTTCTCCTGTCACAGAGGACAGAGTACTTTCAACAGGACACCTACATACTAAGAGGTAGTATGGCAATTTCAGTGCAAGACTGAATCAAGCTTTCTATGTTTTGGAAAAAAACTTAGGTTTTTTCATGGAAAGTAGATACTCTTTACTAGTTTATTGAATTTAAAAAATTGAAGATCCCGCAAAATGAAAAGGCCTTTTTACAGAAAGTAGAATTTCTAAGTGACAGATCTGGAAACCAGTCTGACTTGGACAAACTATGGATTCAACACGCAGATGAGATTTCCTCCTACCGTTGACTTGCCCTGGATTTCATACCCACCCTCAAAAGAATCCTATAAAAAACTGCTTCAAAGCCCCTTTGAAATCGCAATAGTGCAGCAAAACCACAAGTAAACAACGGCCTGTTAACCTGTTATTTCAAATATAGACTGAAAAGCCAACAGGCATCTTTTTGTGCAATTTTTTTTAAAACATCGTTAAGTTGAAATATCAAATCTGCGCAGCGCGGTCCCTTCACAGAAGGCAAGAAAGTGCCGGCACATCATGTGGGAGGCCGTCCTCGGTGCTGCAGGCTGTGAAAGTGGGCCTCCTTCAGGGTCTGGTTGATGTGGAAGTACGGGCTTTGGCACAGCGCGGACGGCACGGGCGCGGGCTGCGGGCCGTGGGGGCTGGACCGGGCGGTGGGGTGGCTTGAGCCGCTCTCTGGCGCGCTGGCCCGGTCCGGGCTGTTGATGCTGCTGCTGCTGCCGCTGCTCCCGCCACTGTCACTGCTTGAAGACTGGAACGGGGGAAAAAGACACGGCATCACAGTTAGGCTGTTCAGGGTCTTAGGAGCTTAACGGGGGTTAACTTCAAATACCCTCTTTAGGACTGTTTTCCTACTCAGTTTGAGGAGGACCAGCATGAAAACACACACTGGGCTTTAGAGTTTACAAAGCATTTTCACTAAGATACTTCATTCTGTCCTCACACCTGCCCGCGAAGTCAAGTGGGGTGATGACCCAACACACCCCACCCCCCCAGGAAGAGGCGGGGTCCGGACTCCAGCGTGGGCCCTCCGACCGCAAATCCCTTCCACTACATCTTAATTCCTTTACGCATCTTCCCTGCGTGCTTTTACCACGCGTTCCTATCATTTCCAATAATCACAGAAGGGAGTTCTCAGCCTCCAAGGGGAAGCATCAGTCATTGGTACAGGGTATGAAACAGGTGCCCTCGTAACAAGTAAGGTGGCTTCCGGGCACAAGTGAAAATTTTGACAACTTTGTGGTTATCATCTCATGGGCACAAAACCGTACCCTCTGAAGGCAGAACACATAGCCTGAAAGACTTTTTTTTAATTGAAGTATAGTTGCCGTACAATATAAGTTACAGGCGTGCAATATACTGAGTCACAACTTCTAAAGGTTATATACCTCATTTATAGTTATTATAAAATATTGGCTATACTCCCTGTGTTGTAGCTTATTTTATACCTAGTAGTTTGTACTATCCTGAAAGACTTGAATATACTTCTTGTAGAGTTATATTAGCATTTTTGCAGTTCGCTATGTGTACGCATGTGCACACGTGCACACACGTGCCTAATTTTCTGTTTAATACCCCTAATGTTACTTGGTGTCTTAGTCATCTTGAAGAGGCTACTCAGAGTGCCCTGGTAAGAGTCACTCTCAGAAATCTCCTTCCTTCCGATGCGAGGATCTTCAAAGGGAAGGCAATGTAAGGATGGATCCTTTTCCGAATTACAGTCTTTGGCTATGTCTAATAAGTGGCAGCCCCAAAAGCTTGATTAACAGCGCACCTCTCTATTTACAACTCAACACAATGTTGTGCTGGAAGGAACCAATGCGTGAGACACTTAGAATTCTAGAGGTTAACGAGCTGGTGTATAACTTTTTACAATTTTACCCTTTGATACTTCTAAATTTATATTCGTTTATACAAAAACACTGGTTTTGAAATGCCTGCTTACGACCGTGTGAAATCTACATGTAAGGGAAAAGACTGCCAAGAAGCAGGTCATAGTAGTTAGGTCAAAACGGAGGGGTTAGAGTTAGTGATTTTTTTCTACCCTTTACTGCAACTTTTTGCAATGTGGTTATTATCTATTTTCATTATAAAAGTAAATGTATAAGTAAAATGTTGTTTCTACATACATACTTTAAAAATGATTCTTAAAATACTAGTTCTATCCATTTTTTTGATCAAAAGTTATACCTAACAATATGTACATAAACAATACGTACATAAATAAACTTATCTAAAATGGCAAAGAAAGCAATGTTCACGAAAGGCATCCAGTCTTAACACTTAAACCAAGAATTATCATGGTCCATAGGTCATCTGGAGGCACTTACACTTAACAGGTCACTTAGCCCACTGCCCCCAGGGAGTAGGAGACAACCTATCTATCTTCTTAAAAAAAAAACTGATGAAAGCATTATAATGGGCTGAATAAGGTCAGATGGCAGGGTTAACAGCAGCAGCAATTACATTTACTTAAAGACTTAAGTGAAAGCCAATTCAAAAACAAAAGCTGTGTTCCATAAAAGCCTCCCCTAACCTAGCACAGAATCAGCTAGAACTGCCGCTGGCACGGCCGGCAAGGCCGCTACTCGGTGACAAGCAGGTCACCACACTGGGTAGGAGGCCCACAGCACAGAGCACTCTGTCTCCTCTCAGTCTGTTTTCTTTCCTGTTTCTCGTTACATGTACTGTCTGAAAATTAAGGCAAGAACTAGAATCAGTTTCTAGTAAGTCAAGTTTCCGTCTCAAATTATATTTACTTCACACTGTAACAGCAAAGGTGACACTATTCTGAGAAAAGATAAAAATTCTTTAAAATAAACAGGTTAAAAAAGATTGCTGTACAATAACTGTTAAAAAGGAGAGAGAGGGAGACAAATACACCTGCAATTTCTAGTCCATTTTAAGTATCTTGTAACTCAGATTTTTAAAGACACGTATAAAACTGTTTAGTGTGGCCCTGTTTATAATAGCTAAAAATGGGAAACAACCTAAATGTCTAAAAATAGGGAAACTGCGACTTCCCTAGTGGCGCAGTGGTTAAGAATCCGCCTGCCAATGCAGGGGACACGGGTTCGAGCCCTGGTGTGGGAAGATCTCACATGCCGCAGAGCAGCGGAGCCCATGCGCCACAACCACTGAGCCTGCGCTCTAGAGCCCGCGAGCCACAACTACTGAGCCCGCGTGCTGCAACTACTGAGGCCTGCGTGCCTAGAGCCCATGCTCCGCAACAAGAGAAACCACCGCAGTGAGAAGCCCGCGCACCGCAACGAAGAGTAGCCCCCGCTCGCAGCAACTAGAGAAAGCCCGCGCGCAGCAACAAAGACCCAACGCAGCCAAAAGTAAAATAAAATAAATAAATAAATGTATTTTAAAAAATAATAAAATAAAAATAGGGAAACTGGTTAAACTATGGTATATGTATACAAAGTGTAATACAGGAATTATAATCCGTAACGATGAAATTCTATTCTGCTGGTAACAGTGAGGATAAGAGATGTACATACACCAAGGTAGAAAGAGATCTTTAACATCTTTTTTATAGGTTACAAAACAACGTAGGTCCACTGGTTTTTAAAGTGTTTTCTTTAATGTATACATATATGCACACCAAAAATATTCTGGAAGGATATACATGCCAAAATATTTAGAATTTGGACCTCCTACTTTTAAAAAAAACTTTATTTTCTATAGCTTCTACAAAAAATACTTCTTTTGAGGGCAAAATACAGTCGTGAGTAAGAGAACTAAGGAGGGCTACTACAAAAGAGAGTAAGGTCTCCAGTCACTCGTAGCTTCAAGACTGAGACTTAAAGAAAACACTGACACTGTCAGTAAGATTTTAGGAAGGCTGTTTGCCTCCCGTGACAGCTTAAGAACCCCTAAACTGCTTCAGCTGACTGTGGCAGACAGCAGGCCGATGATGCTCTTAGACTAAGAAGAGAGAACCTATACAGAACCTGGGAATCTGGGTGAACGCACTTTACACGTTATTTTAATACATAAAGCATTACACCCTACTGTCATTAAAGGTAAGAACAATACATCTCTTTCAAAGGTGCACTGCTTCCTATTTTCACCCCACTCAGATGGGTCTTGGCATTATCGAGGGGCTTTAGGGAATATCTCACCATCTACGGATGGCCAAGCAGCAACCAGCAGAGTAAAAGCAAGCAGTGCAACGTGCTAAGGGTGGCTGTTCTGTGAAACTTCTCTTGTGATGCACAAGTATATTTGGTACGTACTGGGTCACAAAATATGGCGTTTCTGTGGGACCGGGTCAAAAAGTCTGAAAGTTACTGAAATGGGTCTTAACGCTGTCAGCCATCAAAGTGGTCTAACTTTGTAGGATAAAGGAAAGACCATTATTTCCTTTTAACCCTAAAAGCATAAAACCAAATTTTAAGTCTCTATCAGAGCCTTAAGATGTATGAAGAAGTAAATCGTTTTGTCTTATAAAACCAAAAAACTCGAGACGGAAAAAATTGTATTTCCCCTGCTTAGTGGAGCCTCTCTGTATCAGATTGTTTGGGGGGCAGAGATGAAGAGAAGGGAGAAGTATTAGAAAGAGCTTTCAGGAGTCTTGAGAGAAGGTAGAGCAGATAAAGGCAGAAGAACACGCACTGTCTTTAGCAGAAAGAATATACATAAATCATGGAGCAGAGGGCAGACAAGTTGAAGTTCATCTTCTTAGTCCCAAGGGCTCAAATCATACAGAGCTCCTGACCCCTCAGCTAGGCCTGCCCTGAATTTTATCTTCCCAGGGTGTGAAGTCAGTTTAAGAGAGAGCCCATTTATACCCATGGTAGAAACAAAATAGCTCTAAAGACACTTTCTACTAATAACCTTTAGAAAGTCCCCCAGGTGGGATTGTTACCGAGTCTCTGCTTCATAAAAAGAGAGCCAGAGTATATGTGTACACTTATTACCTAGAGCTGGATGCTTTCTGTTAGTTAGAAAAGCAGATCAACAGCGTATTTTATTTTCTTTCAAGCCCCACCTTCCCCTCACATCCATCTCCCCATCCAGTGGTGCTTTTAAATTTACGTGAGCCTCAAACGAAAAAAGAAATCTTGCTCGTTGTATTACACAGTCCATCCCTGGAGTCAGAATGAAGTTCACCCTAAGGCCACCGCAGAATCTGAATTAAGTGCAAGGGATGATCCTAGCCAAGTCTATCAGAGCTTCTAATGTAAAACTCTGTGCTTCCAAAGTGCCCAGTGATGTAAGAGAGCTCCAGGTCTGCTAATACCAGCGAGACCATAAGACTCCAAATGCAGTCAGTGGGCTAATTAAAACCACTTTCTAAATGTGCAAGGGAAGAAAATACAGGTGGTCGCTTTTCTGTGTCAGTGAGTAAATGGCATATCCTTACAAGATAAAATTGGACCACATCGCGTTTGAAGTTTCTGCCTAAAAACATGTATGTATTCTCACTACTAAACAGACAACGTTCAGGTTCAATATGAAACTGCTTGGGGTGGCTTTTCTTGCTGTGAGTTGATGCAAAATATTACAAATATTTCAAGGACTTGAACTGTGAGCAAAGTTTCTAAAAGACGGACACTACAAATTGGGTTAACTTTTGAAAGGACTGTTCCTGCATTTGAATGGACCTTTTGGGAAGTTAATTTCAGAGTTAATTTGCTACAGGGTTTTAAACACACAACCTTAACACCTTACCCCAGAATCTGCCAAAACAGTTTTGTCTGTTAAGCTGGTCCTACTACTAGGACAGATTAATGATGAGAATGAACAAAAACAAAGAGTGTTAAAATACCTTCTTTAAAAATTATGCAAAATATCCCCAGGGTCATCTAAATTCAGTGCTTTAAAAAAAAAAAATCACCTAACATACTGCCAATTCTTATCAGTTAAAACAAATGGATTTATAGAATCCTAATTTTAATGATACATGGCTTCCCCTGGTTCTGTAATATTTTTATCTGTCATGCCTCTACACGCCAACTAAGAATACCCTTGGGATTTTAGAGTTATGCCATCAAAGATTTTCCCTTCTAGTAGAAACAAGAAAAAAGACAGAGGCTGTTCCAATTAAGCCACCTCTGTTTTACTTCCACATCTTCTCGCTCTCTACTTGCTGTTACTTCGTAGTGATCTAAAAAATCAAAACTGTCTTGGTAAGTTAAAGGTATTTTTAAAAAGTTGGGGTCTTTGTATTTGAAAAAGGTACTGCTTTTGTTCACTCAGGTAGCAGTACTTCTTATACCTGCATACCAGAAGCCAGATTTACTGGAAGTGTCTAATGTAATTTGTAGATATTCAAGCTCAAAATAAAGAGCATTATTCCTACAAGTGAAGCTACAATTCAAACCAAAACGGCCAGCCTAAGAAAATGGATTTAAATAAGTTAAATCTAGCTAGTTTTTACCCATCCAATAACTGTCTGAGGTCAGGGAATGGAGCTACCTTTGTAAAGGACCCAACAGGAAGATGCAGAGTGACAAATCACTTCACTCCTTGCTCACCAGAGAGAAAAACGAACCTGCCTTAGACATTAACTACCAGGAATCATCTAGAATGCCTTTCAAAAAACTTTTTTATTCCTATACCTGTAAATTATATCTCAATTTAAAAACCACTATCCTAAGGCTCACAAGGCATTAAACCTAAGTCACTGGAGTTAAAATTCAAGATCGTCAATGCAAACACAGATTCGAGTTATGAAAAAAACCACTATACCCCAATTTCCTTACTTTTTGTAGCTAGAAATCTAAAACTGCTTTCCAGCTAATACCACGTCATAGCATTTACTCAGAAAAATATTTTCCAGCTAAAAGATAGAGGGAGGAAAATTATTCTTCTCTGTTCCTATGATTCAAGAGAAGTCTAGAACCTAGTGGCCCTGGGTATATGTAGCAAAGTCCCTCAGAGCTTCCGATCTGTCTTCTGGGAGGCGGCCACACACCGTGGGCAGGAGCCCGTAGCTCACACTCAGACTCTGGGGCTCCCCAGTCTGCCTCTCACCAGCTATGTATCTTCGGGCAAGGGACTTTATTGTTCTGTGCCCCAATTTTTCCATCTGAAAAGTAGAGATCATAATAACCACCAAACTGACAGGAAGAAAATGTACAAGTAGATTCAAAGTTTCTCTTTACATAACTCATCTGGCAAGTCGGTTCACATTCTTCAGTTCACATTCTTCAGCTTCCTAGAATCTAGGAAAAAGAGGCCCATACTATCTCCATTTTACAGATAAACATGACTTACTTGTGGCACAGTTGGAAACAATTCAAACACCTCGTGTCTTATTTCCCAGTACTTGCCAATGTTATCACATTTAGGAGGAAAAGGTGAGTTCTGGAAATTAATTATAAATAACAGTTTTAAATCTCTCTTACAATGAAAATAAACTCCCAAATGAAAGTTCTTTATGTTACAAGAAAAAAATTCTAAACTTAAGTATCTCAAGAAAGACATAGGAGGGGCTTCCCTGGTGGCGCAGTGGTTAAGAATCCGCCTGCCAATGCAGGGGACATGGGTTTGAGCCCTGGTCCGGGAAGATCCCACATGCCGTGGAGCAACTAAGCCCGTGCGCCACAACTATTGAGCCTGCACTCTACAGCCCGCGAGCCACAACTACCGAGCCTGCGTGCTGCAACTACTGAGGCCCACGCGCCTAGATCCCGTGCTCCGCAACAAGACAAGCCTCTGCAATGAGAAGCCTGCACACCACGACGAAGAGTGGCCCTCGCTCACGACAACTAGAGAAAGCCCACGCGCAGCAAGGAAGACCCAACACAGCCAAAAATAAATAAAATAAATAAATTTTTAAAAAATAATAATAAAATAAAGACACAGGAAATGGCTCCTCTTAACTTAGTCTCTTAAGGAAACTTACCCTGTTGGCCCTACCTTAGAATTAAAAGATACCGTTTTCATTAACAATACACTTTGTCATGTAAATTAATAAAATTAAGAATCCACTAGTAATGACGTGTTTTATTATTTCCCCCTTTATACACAATTGTCAACAAGCAGCCAAATGTCCCTAAACTGGATATTTTTATGCTATAAACATAATGATCTACTCCAGTGGTCACGATTCAATTATTCAGTACTTAACTTTTCCATTTTAAAGTTTTCCCCTGCCTTTTGCTGCTCTGGTTCTCCCTGGGTTCACTCAGACTCATTACTCGAGGGGAGGGGGAGGGATAAATTGGAAGACTGGGGTTGACATAAACACACTACTATATGTAAAAGGGATAACTGATAAGAATCTACTGTAGAGCACAGGGAACTATACTCAATACTCCAATGACCTATATGGGAACAGAATTTTTAAAAAGTGGGTATATGTGTATGTACAACTGAATCACTTTGCCGTATAGCAGAAACTAACACAACATTGTAAATGAACTATACTCCAATAAAAATTTAAAAAAAAAAAAAAAAAGACTCATTACTCGACAGCACCAGACGCCGGTAAATGTGCTGAAACGAAACGGAGGGCCGGAGGGTCGTGACCGCCCGTGAGGGATCTAATGGTGAGTTCAGATTGCCGTGACAGGTAAAAAGTACCTGTACTGACTGTTACTTATTACAAGGGCATCCAGTCCATCCTTCAGACTGATGATTACAGAGTGCTTTAACCACTGAATTTCTTTGGACAAGTAAGAACCAGACATGTGAACCCACAGGCTGAATAACAATACTGTTTTCTTCTGTGAGAAGAAGAAAGGTATTAGGGAGTGAAGGTCATTCTCTACAAACAGCAATTAAAACAAACCAAAACTGTAATACTAAGGAGCATTACTCAAAATAAGAGATCAGAAATGTTTGATTTTTTAAAAAATGACAATTTATACTCCTGTTCTCAAACATCAAAATTGTAGATATAGGGAAAAAAGATCAATACAAAAAAGATCTACTGTACCTTTGAACTAATGCAAACATCACATAGCGGGACTGACATACAGACACAAGTAAAGAAATATTCAGGGGCTTCCCTGGTGGCGCAGTGGTTGAGAGTCCGCCTGCCGATGCAGGGGACACGGGTTCATGTCCCAGTCCAGGAAGATCCCACATGCCGCGGAGCGGCTGGGCCCGTGAGCCATGGCCGCTGAGCCTGAGCGTCCGGAGCCTGTGCTCCGCAACGGGAGAGGCCACAACAGTGAGAGGCCCGCGTACCGCAAAAAAAAAAAAAAAAAAAAAAGAAATATTCAGGGTGATACCGTGAAAGTGATCACCGCATACTCTTTTTAATGAATAGTCTTATAACTCAAAAGAATAATGGAGACTCAATTCTGTTAGTTTTATCATTAGATGTTCATGGCAGCCTCTAATCTTTGGTTTTCTTCCAAAGAAAAAAGAGATTCCCTAGTTTAACCAAAAGTTCAATTACTTTTCTGTTAATCTTAAGGGAGAAAAAAAAAAAAAAACAAAGAAAAAAAAAAGGTGATAGGAAGATTTAAAAGGGAGGATAAAAGCTATAGAAATTTAAGTCTCCATGTAAAAGGATCTAGTCTGCACTGGTGCATCAACTGCTCCTGAGTATTACCTACATGACAGTTACTGATTTTTTTTCTCCCTGAGGGAATTACTTTGGATTCCTGGTAAAGACTGGATATAGGTCAAATCCCATTACTGAGAACTAATTAAACTACAAATTACTTTGGCTGTGGAAGAACTGTGATCTATGGAATTCTGCTTTAAGTGATGAGGCTAGGGCTTAGGAACCTTTGCCACTGAGGAGTTTCTCTCTTAGGGCGACAACTGTTGAGGGTCAAATCTTTAGGTGCATAATTTAATAGCAGCATCCCTTCAGTGTCAGCTTCCTTGCCCCACTGCAGACCACGTGCTCAAGTGCACAGGAGGCATACTGCAGCGCCCAGGAAACCAAAGTTCAAACCAAAGTTTGAACTTTCCCCTTTCCCCTCTCCCCCCACTCCACTCTGCTTCCCACAGGTGCTCTTTTCAGAGCAACATAATGAAAACATAAACACAATTAAAAATAGGACTTCGCATACACATACATTATATATTCCGAATGCTTGTACGGTTTCTCTTAAAAACATGGGAAGCTTATCTTTAAGAGACATGGAAGCAGCAAAATATACTTGTCTTAAGGACAATTAATGTTTAGAAACAATTAGACAATAAGCTGGCTTCTGTATTCTGTACCGCAAAAAAAAAAAAAAAAAAAAAAAAAGGCCATGACTCAAAAAAAAGAGGTTAAAAACACTGCAATCAAATAAGATCACTTTTCTTTATTCAAAAAAATTTTAATTACATGGAAGTAACTGGGTTATATTTAGCTCAAGCAATGAAAACAGCAGATACTCTGGACCACACTTCCTACCTCTGTGTCCCAGGAATCATGAAAGACAGGGTTCCTGCTACTCCTTTTGGTCTGTGGGGGGAGATGGTGGTCTTCTTCACTGCCATTCCTTCTCCTTTTCCTGAAATTAAATCACAAGGAGAAAAAAAAAAAAATTCAACAACTGACCTTCTGGACACTTCAAACTGTAAACCATGACAACATACAAATTTGCCCTCTTGCCTAAAAAAAGATAAATCATCACATGATATCCCAATAGGTAAAAAAAAGTTAGAAGTACACCGTCGCCAGGCACGAAGAACAAAAATATAAAAGAGCAGCAGTATGGTCGAGCTTAAATTAGTAAAACTCATTTCTAAAAAAAAAGCTTGACAATTTGAAATGCCTGCTGGGAACAAATAAGATCAGGAAGACATTAAGGACTAAGCTCTCAAACGCCACCTAATTAATATGATCTTTTCCTACATCTCCTGAAGCTACGATTCCAAGTTACCTAATTTAACTCCTGTCCGTACGACAACATCTAAGACAGGAGTGACTGCCTTTGCCTATTTACACTTAAAATCCTTATAAAAATGGTGCTACACAGGAAGAGCATTAGAGGTTCTGGTAGCCTCTAATCTTTCATTTTCTTTCATCCCTGAGTTTTCCCCAATTATCACATTAACACAAAACCTCTCTGCCCTCTAACGTATTAAATTACTTTTCTGGACAATCACTGGAAAGGTTGCTCTTGGACACATTAGCTTGATTATTCCGGCTACACCACCTGGTATTGCGAGAAGGTTGTTACTGTGCGATTGTAGCACCAGCCACTTAAAATGTCCAGGTTTCAAGAAAAATCACACGTATTTCTCAGTCAAGTGTTCTGAGATGTACAAGAAAGACAAAATTTGTATGTTTTCTATGCAAGAATCAAGTGCTATCAGGACTTCCAAACCCCAGTTAGAAATCAGAAATAAATTAAAGGAGGTATAATTTTAAGTCAAATTACATGGAACTGTGCTGTCCAATACAGTAGCCACGAGATATATTTGTTAATTCAAATTAATTAAGATTAAATAAAATTTGAAACCCAGTTCCTCGATCACGCTGGCTACACTTTCAGTGCTCAGTGGCTACCCATAGCTAGTGGCGACTGTATGGGACCGCACAGATATAGGATGTTCCTACCACTGTAGAAAATTCTACTGGGCAGTGCTGGCTAGAGGCCAATTTATACAAAGCAGCACAATCTATTATAATGAAATCTCTTCAGGGTTCAAGTTTCTATAGCTAGAGGGTAAAAGAGCTTTTTGGAAAGTACTGAATTTGAACATACAGTACCTTCTATACAGTTATACTTTCTATGTGAGTAGGGTGGCTTACTGTGGTAGGCCCTTAACCCTAAGGCTCTGAGCTGAGGTCTGGACATCGGAGAAAATTTAAGTTATCACCCCGAGCTCAATCCTCTGTACTTGTGAATACATCTAACATTATTAGTGAACGAGTATGGATAGTTCAGGCTTGCAGTGATAAATAATGGGTGTGCGGTTCTGATAAAGCGTTAACCAACCTGCAGAGGGCTACACCATTTACCTCATTCTAAGACTCAGTTGTTTATAAAATAAGATCTCCTTATCTTTCTCTTAGGGGATTAGATCTTATCCTGAAGTACTGGAGGTTAAAAACTAGGTAAATGTCAGGTTTTAATCATCATTAAATGGATGTGCTACTTGATCCAAGAAACTGCTACGTTCGTTCTAATATGACCACTTACAAAGCACACTGTCTGATGGAAGGCCAGCTGACGCGCACAGGGAAACTCCTCAAATGACAGCGTGTTGGTCCCCAAACTCCTCCTTTATCAGTATGCCAACAGCTGATTGTGCCTGGGCTGCAGAGTCACTCTAACCAAACTCCTGAGCCTGACCAAAACTTGCCAATTTCCTCTTTTATAATGGGGGACAAGATACATCTTTCTAGCGACAAGACTATGAATGTCAAGAGGATAGGCTGGTTTTGAAGATTTCAATTAAGCTCTGGGAAAGTCTCATGAAATATCCCTGCCTCATTATCAGTTGATTTCTCCAGGTACCAGAATCATCTCTTTGGCCCCCTGGGAGTCCTCTTCTTCGCGCGGCACTAGATTAAGGAGGAGCCCTACCTCTTCCTTCGCGCGGCACTAGATTAAGGAGGAGCCCTACCTCTTCTTCATTCTCCTTTTCCTAAGCTCTTTGCAGATTTCATCCTTGAAACATTTCTCTTTCAACAACATCATTAATAATTGTCAAAACTACAGCTTCATGCTTAACCCCATCCACACAATCAGTCAGATTGTAACTTTTAACATTAATGCCGTAGACCAGGTTATAGTTTGAGCAGCCACCCTATAACCGATTACATTCTCCCTAGCCATCTGGTTACAGATTATTGTTTAGCACCTGTTACTTCTAAGGATGGCAGAAATACATCACTTTTCCTCATTTCATTTCTCTCCAATCTTCCTGTCATCTCCTAGAGATCAAGCATAGAAGAAATCCTAGAGTACGGAGACTAGTGGTTTTCAATTTTTTTTAAAAAAAGTAACAGAACTCTTTCGTCCTACCAAAAAAAAAAAAAAAATCCCTCTATTTCCATAAGAGATAAAGGATCTGTTTTAAAGTAGAAGCCTCCCTCCCACAAACCCACCCCTCTTGCAGTTTGAAAAACCACCGTCTTAGACCAACCCTTCATCTTAAAGTTGAGGAAACAGATCCAGAGACCAGAACTGACTTGGAGATGCTAAGACAGCTGGAGCTGGTCCATCATACTCCACGACACACGGGTGCAGAGAAACCCCTGCCAAATCAAATGACTTCTTTTATAGTAAAGAAGTTACCATGTTGAGATTGTGTGAACTAGACAAAAAGAATCTGTTACTAGTATAAACACATTCAGATTACCCGTGTATAGCACAGAATAAAAGAAATATTTTGCTAAGAAATATTTCGACTTTTTCAGATATGTGAGACATCCCAAGGGACTACTGGAAGTACGAACTGGGTTTGGGAAGGAAAAAAATGGCAGTTAGATCAGGCTTACTGTACCTAAGGATCCTGTGACTAATTCCAGTAGCAAGTTGGTACACCTGGCCCCTAATTTCAAATTTAGTCCACTCTTCTTTAATATACAAATAGAGGCTTTATGCCCCACTCACTGCATGACCCAAGTTAATATGCAGAAGTTTGGAGAACCTAGATTTTTGCTATTGGCCCAAACAACTTCAGGGTGCTTATGAGAATCTCATTGCCATGAATTTACCATGCTCCAGAGTAGGGTCCTTGTGGAAAGACTGTCAATTACATTCAAAGCCAATGGAAACACAGAAAGACAAGAAAAGATCCAGCATAATCTACCAAGGCAATCCTATCTTATTCACTTAAGCCTCACTGAGATTTTACAGAATAAAGGAAAAGAGCAGTGAACCTAGAAAGACCCACTGAGCTCTCTAAATCTCTTTCCTCATCACAAATATGAAAGACTGAACTTGCTGATCTACAGTTTTCAGTTCAAACTCCAGGATGAGGGATTTTTCTAATTTCGAATAAAGCCGATCCTCTTCATTCTCGGGTACAATCCCAACTTTCTCCTCCCCACCTGTTTACAGGGGGAAATAAGGGGAAAAAAAGAAAAAGAAAACTCGCAGCTTGGTCCGGACTGTCCTCCGTCCGGGTCAAGGAATCATAACACCCCCTAAATTAAGACCCGGGCCTAGGCTCGGAGAAAAAGTAGTGCATCACTATATAATCCTACCTCCCGCCTTCCGAGTCAAACGGCTCCGCATCCAAACAGTTTAGAATCCTGCCTGTTCTTAATGCTACAGCCGAGAGAGAATCCACAAGCCACTTTGGGTCCTCGGCCCTTCTGTGTTCACAACCGCCCAGGACACAAGTTCTTCGGTCTCACCTAACCCTTTCCTGCTGCGGAGTTAAGCCCAAGCCTTCTTTCTGACCTTGGGGAGACCAGCTCCCCGCCCCGTCTTCTCACAGACGCCCTAGGGGCTCCTCTCGAAGATCAGACATTCCTCCCATCCCCCTACCCTCCTAAATTTAGGACAGGGAAGCTTTAGGGCCATCGTCTCTCTTCCGGGACCGATCAGACTTCATTCCAAATAGGGAAAGATGGGGGGAAAAGATGGGGTCGAGAGAAACCTGGGCCCTGGGGAGTCACTCCTTCAGCGCCCCCAGGGACCAGGTACCCGATCACCCGTGCATCCCACTCCCCTCCTCCCACGGACTGCAAAGCACCCAGATGGAGACCTGCCGAGCCCACGCTTGCTCGGACCCCGCGTCACGCGCCCCCTCGGCTCCAACCGCCAAGACACAGCAACCGGCGAGGGGCTGGAAAGGAAGAGGGTCCCCTGCGGTCTCACCTGGGGCGGAGGCGCTCGCTCATGTTAGCTGATGGAGGCGAGCGACGCGGCGCCGCTCCGCGAAGAGGGAAAACAGAGGGTGTTGTGTTCCGGCGGCCGCCACGCCCACACCCTCGGGCCTTGGCTCTCACCGCGGCTCCGGTGGAAGCGGCCGGCGATGAGTACCCCTCTGTGGGACCCGTACCACCTCTACTTCCGGCGTCTGATCCGCGCCCCCCCATGTCGCAGCCGCCGTGGTACCGCCCACCCGCGGCTGCGCAGTGGTGCGACCCCGGCCGCGCCGACCGGTAACCCCGCCCACAGGAAAAGGCGGGCTCGGAGCAACCAGGAGCTTCTGGGAGAGAGGCCCTCGTTAGCTGTCGCCGGAGCTTTCGCCTGTTCGCAGCCGAGGGGGGATACGTTAAGAGTCAAGCCAGGTTTAAATTAAATTAAACTATATCAGAATAATATGATACAAGTATTTGAGTTAAATCCCTGTGAGGTCACAATTTTTTTTAAATAGCTGAGAAGCATCAGGCAGTGGTGCGGACGGCCTGCCCCGGGTCCCAGGACTGAGAGTTGGGAAGCGGCGCGTGGGCTGCGCTGGGGGGGGGTGGGGGTGGGGGCCTGGCGCGGGGCTTCGTGGTCTTATCTGTCTTGCGAGGTGAGGCGCTGCCGTGGGGGGAGTTTCCTAGGGCCTCCGCCGTAGGTCTGGGGACGAATGTGGCGACAAGAGGAGAGTGGAGGGAGGGCTTCCTGAAGCCGAAGGTTCCGCTCCCTTAGGCGTCCCAGCGGCTCCGGCGCCTGGGGTTGGGGGGCTGCGGGGCTGCGGGGAGGCCCCAACCAGGAAGCAGCAGGACTGCTTTCCTGAAAACGTTACGGGCAGGGGGGTACGCTAGATAGTACTGCTGGGGGCGGGGAAGTCCGCTGGAGAGCGCAGGAGCGGCGGGCGAAGATTAGCCTAACTTTGAGGTCCGCCCTGTGCCCAGGACGGTGGTCAAGTCTGCTTTCTGGAACACCGAGGTAGCACTGCCCTCCCTACAGGTGACTCGGTTATTTGAATTTGCCCCAGCACTTTGCCACATTTATTCATTGTATGTGCTGTCGAGTGACTTCCCGGATTGTGTTTTTCAGAGGCCGACATTAAAATCGCAACTGGAGAACGGAGAGCGAGGCATGCTCATCCAGGAGAAACAACCGCAAAATCAGCATCTTTCTAGAAAAGCTTTGGTAAGGGCCATCTCTGGGAACCCTGCCTCCCAGGTCATGAGCGTGAAGCTAAAATACCTTTGTTTAGCTCAGAGGAAACAGCCTGACCAGGCCCACCTGTGAATCACTGCAGGAAGGACGAAATTAACACACCCCCTCCGGAGGCTGATGGGAACTCCAGGAAATGTTTGGCTTTACTCCCTCCCCTTTTAGTATAAAGGATGCCTGAATTCTAACTCAGGCAAGATGGTTCTTTGGGATGCGAGTCCCCCATCTCAGCCTGCCGCAGCTCTCCAAACAAATTCCCTAGTCCTCGCCCCAAGAACTCATCTCTCGGTTTATTGGCCTGTCCTGCGGTGAGCGGGTGAGCTTGAACTCGGTAACATTAAGGCATCCATGGTGAGACGTTACTCTTCAAGGGTGCAGGAAAGATCTCAGTAGGATTAAGTGTGAGGATGGCACGGTGTGGAAGCACATGCCTCTAACAGGTCTCTTCTAATGTCGTTAGCCTAAGGCCCTTGGACTGGCTTCCGTTGTGTATTTTTGTAAATAAACAGCCCCTAACTTTTATTATATTGTCAAAGGGGTACCTCCAAAGTAAGAATAGTTGCTGTAAAGTCTATTGGCAGAAGACAGTTTTGTTTTTCGTGAGTTTTTTTGTTTGTGTGTTTTTGCGTGACTTCATGTAGGATAAGGTGGGTCGGTTGGTCTGATGGATTGGCCAGGGCCAGGCCCAGTGCTCGGTTCTGAGAATACAGCTGTGCACAGGGTCCACCTGTTCCCTGCCCTCTGGAACTTGATAGAATAAGAAATGTAAACAGAATTAACTCATCTGAGCTTTGGAATGAAATACTTCCTTTTCCTGACTGGAGAGAATAATAGAGGCAGCAGTGGTACATGGTGTAAAGTTTTTTAAATGTTTTTATGTGGCATAAATTTCACAAAAGTGTCAAACTAAACAAATTCGTCATTAATCCATACTACAAGTAAAAAATGGGGGACCACGTCACCTCCACTTATGTATTATTTGTGCATTCGCTATACTTTTGTATGTGTATGTATATATGCTTATTACTAATGCGTTAAATGTCAGTAGCATTTCGTTTTTCATGCTTAGACGATAGAAGCTCTAATATTTTCTCCTTGCCCCAGTGGATCTTCTGTATATCACTGTGGAAATACTAGTCTAAGCCACCTTGAAATCCCAGCCTGAGTTTTTCATTCTTCACCATTCTTCCCTTGAATGATGTGCTTAAGGGTTTATAAAAGTTTCTTTATACTCATGTGCTATCCAGTTGACTTGCTACAATGTTAAATAGCACACATTTTATTGGCATTTTATCTGATTGGTATTCTGGACATCTTTTCCTTCCACTAAGCGTTAATTCACTAGACTTAAGTTTTTTGGTCTGGCTCACCTCCTAGTTAGGGATGTTGAAAAACCTCTTTGGTTGTCTTTTGTAATGACTGATTCCTAAGAGACTTTAAGAAGTGTGAAATACCAAGCAGAAATGGAACCAGGAATGTTGGTCTTAAAATCCAACTATGTCTGTTTTCTACCTGTGGAAGAAAAAGAATGGGTCAGAAGAAATTTTTTAAAACGTCCTTCAACCTAGCTTCTTTCAAATGAATTTAAAAGGTACAACACCTAAATAAAGTATTAGTATTTACTCTATGGATTGTGTGCTCCCCGTAACCTCACATTTCTCTTTTTCAGGAATAGGAGAGCTGTTCCACCCAGAATGGAAGTGTGTCCTTACTGTAAGAAGCCATTTAAACGATTAAAATCCCATCTGCCGTACTGTAAGATGATAGGACCAGCTGTGCCTGCTGTTTGTCAGTCCAAGCCGGCTACACTCGCACGTGCTAAAAAAATCAAAGGGCCAATCAGAGACTCGGTTAAAGCAAAAGAGAAAGGGTTAGGGACAGATAGTAAGAAAAGAAATCCTGAACTGAAAGGGGACAGATCAGAGCAACAGACAGTTAAGTCCTCTCCACGACTATCTGTTGGTTTGGAAAAAACAAGTAATACAAAGGCTGATAAAGACTTCAAGAATCAAATTCAACCCTCCCTCCAAATGCTAAAAAATACTGAACAGAAGATTACTTCCCAGGGAGAAACTACAGCTCAGTTTTCTGCATCAGAAAACACCACTTCTAAAAAAGAGCTTGCTGAAGACTTGTCTAAATCAGGGGAAAGTAGAAATAACCCTTCAGAGACTGAAGCTTCTTTAGCTCTTGGCCCAATGGAAGCTTCTCTGTCAAATCAAGATAGGAAATATTCTTCGGCCTTCCCTAATGATGTACAAGCCACTTCTGCTGATTTAAGATTGGACAGAGTGGATGCCCCAAGGCAGAACCTTCTCATAAAATTACTAGATATGCCTCTGGGCGATTATCACAGTTCTCCCACGAATCTCAATTACAGGGTTAAAAGGGTAAGCACATCATCAAGCAGTGAGAGAGATTCCAAGGCCGGGGATCACCTCTTGGGAGTCTCTACTAGAGACTCTGGGACTTGGGAAAAGAACACAGAATCACAAATTGCAGCTTTTAAAGTTAGCCCGTTAGGTAAAATCCAGGTCAAGGAGAACCAGGGAAAAGGACTTGACCTTGGAGCAGAGGCATGTGGGAGCCAAGGAAATGCAGAGAAAAGCGCATTTGCAACAGAAATGCAGGAGTGGGCTGCCGTGAGCGATGATTCAGTCATGGAGAGGAAATCTCGAGGTGAAGGCCCCAATTTAGACTTGCTCACGCCAACGGGGACAAATTGCAGTGAGCTTCTCTCTGTATCACAGTCACGTAATCAAAGTCTTGCCTCTCTGGCTATGAAATTTCTCCAAGAAGAGAAGGCAGAAGCCTGCAGCCGTAATCAAGTCCCTGCTATGAAGGCATTGACAAAGAGTGAGGAACAAGCTTCTCTGACACCCAAGTCGGGCCGTCGGCCACCAGCATCGCACCCCAGGGGCCAGCATTCTGCACATTCAACCCATCATCACGCTTCTGAAAGCCCCTTCACAGGTCAGATCAGTGCCACCGACAGAAAGACCCTATCCAGCTCCCTGGGGCTGGAGTGGTTTCCAGAGCTCTATCCAGGTTATCTTGGACTCGGGGTGTTGCCGGGGAAGCCTCAGCATTGGGGCACATTGGCCCAGAAGCCTGCGCTCACCAGTACCCAGGGGGGAAGCTGCTCACAAGGTAAACACGCTCTCGTTCAAGCTCATCCAGACAGCTCTGTGCCTTTTGAATCGGTGAGGTTCAGAACGCCCACATTCTCACTCACTTGACCTTCCTTGTGCCTAGGCACTCCAGTGCGCTGCGCTTGTAAGTGTCCTCAGAACGTGGCTTCTTGCTCCCAGGGGTCAGTATTAACAGTGGTTTATCACTGTCCCTTCCCCTCCACCGAGAGGTGAGGGTTGGACTATGACAGGCTGGCCGGTGATGCTGGTAACAGTTGACCGCCTACATTTGGAAGAGGCATGGCCTCTTCTAGAAATTGGGTGGGTATTCAAGCTGAAGAGACTCAGGAAAAACAGGAAGACTTCAGGGTCTGCCTAAACAGAGCGAGCGCCATGCTCAGATTTCAGTCAGGACCAGGTTGGGCAGAAAATAGGTCCCAGACGTGTGGTCAGATGCAGCATCTAGCAGTTTAGAGTAGCACAGAAGGGAGCTTCCCTGGTGGCGCAGTGGTTGAGAGTCCGCCTGCCGATGCAGCGGACGTGGGTTCGTGCCCCGGTCCGGGAAGATCCCACATGCCGCGGAGTGGCTGGGCCCGTGAGCCATGGCCGCTGAGCCTGCGCATCCAGAGCCTGTGCTCCGCAATGGGAGAGGCCGCAGCAGTGAGAGGCCCGCGTACCGCAAAAAAAACAAAACTAATAAATAGAGTAGCACAGAAGGGAAGAGCAGATGGGGTTCTTGGCTTTGGGGGCAGGCTGGGGTGGCAGTCAAGGCAGGTGGAAGTGGGGCCTCAGGGATGAGCCGGTGAAGATCAGGAGCAGAGGGTGTGGCCAAGAGGGAGCAGAAATCCATGCCCTGGAGAAGTTAGGCCACAGAGAATAGGACCAAAGGTGGAGCCTCAAGACACGAGAGATTAGGTAAGAAGGATGGGGGGAGAGAGGCTGGGCATCAAGACTGATTGGATTGTGAGTCTGTCTCTTCCGAAGCTCCCTGGATGCTCCTTGCTGGTGCCTAGAATGGGTTCAGCAGTGGGCAGGACGGGGGCCCGGGTAGGAGCCAAGAGCTTCCCTACGGCCCCCTCCGTGCCCTTGCTTTTTTCTGCTCTCACCTTTAGTTACTGAACTGCTTCTCTAGTTACGGAACATAGAGTGTCTCCACTTTCCTCCCCAGAAGCTTTGGATTACTTCTTTTTGTTTGGGTTCTCTAGGGGCGTGGTTAGGCGTGGTCACAGTAGCATCCATCTCTTTCTTGCCTAGTGTTCTTTGGTGCTTTCGGGTTATTTTGACAGGAGACACAAAGCCACTCAGAATAGGCTTGCAGCAGAAAAGCTTGTATTATCCCTTCCTAAAGGATACATTTTCCCCTCTACTATGTTTTTTTTGTGAATGATCACATATTCACTAAGCCCCAGTTTGGCTGTTGTGGAAAGCACTTTTTTTTTTTTTTTTTTGCGGTACGCGGGCCTCTCACTGTTGTGGCCTCTCCCGTTGCGGAGCACAGGCTTTGGACGCGCAGGCTTAGCGGCCAGGGCTCACGGGCCCAGCCGCTCCGCGGCATGTGGGATCTTCCCGGACCGGGGCGCGAACCCGCGTCCCCTGCATCGGCAGGCGGACTCAGCCACTGCGCCTCCAGGGAAGCCCAAGCATTTTCTTTTGTATTTTAATTATCCCTTTCTAAAGGTTTCAAAATGGACGTGTATTAAGAGGGTTGCTAGCTTAAAGCTACGTTTCCTTCAGCTGCCTCAGTGGTTAACCGGGTTTTCTACGAACAGGTCTAACATCTTCACTGTCTTTACAAAGTTGTGGTATCAAGTCCCTACTCCATCTTAACATAGAATTAATATACTCACGTTTGTGTTGCTTTGTGGTTTTCAGGGTGCTTCACCTATCTTCTGATTTTGGCCTCACCACTCTGAGAGGTGGGCAGAGTGCTTTTCTCTCTGTTTTGCAGGTGATGAAACAGGCACAGGGGATAAGTGATTTGTCCAGGGTGGTGACACGCCAGTAAGTGGTAGAGGTGCAAGTAGAACCCTGTCTCCTGAGGCCTAGTTTAAAGCTTTCACTCAACCATGTTGTAGAAAATGCACCACAGCTAGACACACAGGTGTTGTTTATATCTCCAAGCTTCTCTGTGGTTTTCAGTGGCATAAGCTCACACAGCCCATAGCTAATCTCTAGCAAGTAGAAGGGCTTCTTTGTATTCTGTCCTACCCTCTGTAGTGCGAAGGTGAGTTCATTTTAGTGGGAAAAGGGAGGGAACTAAGAATGTTTATCAGGTGATGGCGGTTTCTGGTCGTTGTGCGAGATGCCTGATGTAATTATCTCCTTTAATCCTCCTGAGGGTTCTGAGGGGCTGTCACTGCCAAAGATTGCCCTGTTGTGGGCGAGGAGTCTGAGCCTCAGCGGGCTCAGTGACTTGCCCACGTTCACCAGTAAGCGGCAGTTGGGATTCAAATCCAGGTCCGTCTGGCTTGTACATCCATGGTCTTTAAACTCAGCCTCAGGCTTACTTTAGGGCAGTTAGTGGTCAGTATCACAGTTGATTTAAGCTATTAGTAACATTCCCTTTAATAGGTCCCAAGATTACAGTAACAATAAGGTAAGAGATAACAGTAACTCATGTTACTAAATCACTAGGCTTGTGAAATTAAATATGGGGGAAAAATACAAGTTTTCCTTTAATAGTAAGTTCTTCCAGGATAGTGGCTAGAAGCGATTTTGTTCTCTTTTATTGGTCACAGTCTGTAATGTGTGATTAGTTTGGGTTCCTGTATCGGGGAACGTGTAGCTCTAGTTCTGTTGTAAACTGAAAAACTGTTGGAAGTTGGCTCCACCATTAACGGCCAGACTGTGATGCTGCTACCAAATGAACAGGAGACACTAGAGGAGACCCTAGGATCTCAGTTAAGGTCAAGACCTGATTCCTTAGTTGGCCAGGGACTTCAAGGCCGTCAAATCTACCAGGATAAAAAAGTAGTGTGGCTCCTCAGCTTTGTACCTTCACCTGGCAATGACTGTCCCCAGTGACTGCAGGGTCAGACTGACCTCCCAGCAGTCATTGCAGAAGAGCTTGGGCTATATGTGCCCTTACTCAGGCAAAACCTTTGATGGGCCACTCCTCCTCTATCTCAGGAAACCAACTCATCCCTTTGATACTTAAAGGCAGGGCCAGTGAGCTAAGAGTTACTAAGTTAACTATATATCAGGTGTGTTACCTGCATGTTTACCTAAGTTATCTTAAGGAATCTTATACCAGTTCTGAGAGATGGGTATTATCCCCTTTTACAGACGAGGAAACTGAGTTTCAGAGAGGATGAGTAACTTGCCCAGTATCCAGTTTCTAACGTGATCTGATGGTCTTTGCCAAGGTTTTCCGGGCAGTGTTTCTTGCACTGGACCGTTGGGCTCCAGGATGTCGTCAGTTTTCTTTCTTGCACGGGGAAATACAGCTAGTCCTCGTGCATCAGGTACCTGAGTAAACTTAGGTGAGGTGATTCTACCAGCTGGAAAGGCACCTAGGGCCTTCATTTTGATGAAACAAGGTAGGACCAGAGGCTCTCATGGCCGATGAAAAATGGCTGTGTTTTGAGGGCCTAGGCTCGGAAATCCCGAGGCAGACTGATGGTCTGAGGATGCCACCAAGTTGGGCTGCAGTTAATCAGGAGTCGGGATGGGGCTCATGGAATTCGGCAGCACTAGGTGCAGTCTTTTGAGCTTCAGGGAGGAAGATTTTCATGGACCTCACTACCAGAAGGAGTAAGTTTTCCTGGCCTGAGGGAAAGTAGATTCTAGAAGTCCAAGATTTAAATCTCAGGAGACTCAACAAGTACCAGGGTCTGAGAGCTCTCAGCAATAGAGGACTTCGTTCAAAGGAAACCTCTCAGAGTCCCAGTTGCCTTGAGAGCGTTCAGCTGGGAGGGCTGGCTGGGCCTTTACAGAATTCAGGTGCCTTGGCCTTGGGGCTGAAAGTGTAAGAGATCTAGGTCCTCGGTTCCCAAATCTGGACAGTTAACAGTTTCACGTGGTCATATTTTTTTTTAAGAGTAAAGATTGCTAGGCATCATCCCCAGAGATTGATTGTGAAGCGAGGCCTCAGAATTGTATTTTCAGACGTTTCCTCGGTGTCACTGAAGGTCAGCCAAGTTTGAGAACTGCTCCTGGAGGTGATGGCCCTGGCGCAGGTGCCTCAGACCCAGCAGTGGGCTGTTCTCAAATTGTGGCAGGGGAGAAGGTGGTTTGGAAAAAAAAAAAACTTTGTGTAATTACAAAAAGCAAAATATGGCTGACGGGGTTACCAGAAGGTCAAGTGAGAAAACTTTATAGGTCATGGGTTTTTAAAGGCCAAGAAACAGCGAAATAAAGGCTGTTTTCTAACCTGAAACCAGGATTTCTGTCAGTAGGGTATCCGTGTGGTGGGGTTTTTTGTTTTGTTTTTTAAATGTATTTATTTATTTATTGGCTGCGTTGGGTCTTCATTGCTGCATGCGGTCTTCTCATTGCGGTGGCTTCTGTTGTTGCGGAGCACGGGCTCTAGGCGCGCAGGCTCACTAGTTGTGGCTCGCGGGCTCTAGGGCGCAGGCTTAGTAGTTGTGGCGCACGGGCTTAGTTGCTCCGCGGCACGTGGGATCCTCCTGGACCAGGGCTCGAACCCATGTCCCCTGTATTGGCAGGAGGATTCTTAACCACTGCGCCACCAGGGAAGCCCTTGGGTAGTGTTTTTACATCCACAGCAACTTTTACCACACCTGCTAAACCCGTTGTAAATATTTGCTTAATTTACCCTTTATCCTAATGAACCAAACCAAGACCAGAGAACCAGCAATAGTGGAGATTCCCTGTCATTAAACATGGAAGATAACAGGGGCAGGGAAAATGTAAGTACATAGCCTAAACCCTCCTTTCTGGTTCTACTTTATAGTTATTCATGTATTGAACATAAATAAGAAGTGTGCTGGTCAGCAGTAGTGCTGGGCTGGGCTGATAGAGCTGGCTTGTCGACTGTTGTAGTGACAAGTAGCAATAATTAACGTGACAGTAGAAAGTCATACTTTTTGCTAATAAGATGTTTAGCAGATGAGAGGAAGTATAAATGATTAATTTCATTAAGTATGTATCCCTGGATCATCTGGGCACTATATTCATCAGATCGGAAATGGATCTAGGTCCTGATCCCCAGGGTCCCTTAGTCTGTCAAAGAACCTTTTCTTGATGTGGAATAGACGGCTTTGACCTTCAGTGGTTACCAGTTAGCTGCAGCCCAAGGCAGACATTAATCCACCTATTTAGAATATACCTTTCCTGCAGCCTCGCCCTGGGAACCTTGGGCACTGAGTGTTGGGGAAGAGGATGGATTTAAATGAATTATCACAGTGACTGTTTGGAACCCTAGTTCCTTTGTTGGAAAGAAGTTCGACGGCGGTAAGAAGTTTGGAAGCCCCGGCCAGGCTCACAACCTCCAGCTTTTCTCTAAGGAGGCTCTTGGGAGCTGTCCAAACAGGTGAGGCTGGAATCACGACTGCTGGGCTCCGTTACTGGCTCCAAGCATTTGGAGAACTTTCTCTTCCTTTAGCCATGGCTGTTACAGCAGGCTCGAGAAAGAGAAGAGGACACCCTTGTAGTCTTACTGCTCTCCTGCCTGGCTGTTTTCATCCAGGAGGCTCATGTAATTAAAAGCACCGAAGCTAATAGTAGCAGCTGCCATTTATCGAGCAGCTTTCATTTATTCAGTACTTACCCCTGCCTCTCTCTGCCACCTGCCCGTCTCTGCCTTCCCCACATTGATTGTCCCCAAGCCAGGAAGGCTCAACCTCAACTAAACCAGCTGTATTCATCTCCTCCCCACGAAAGATTTTAACCAAACTCCCCAAAATAAGAGTGACTAATTTAAATTTATTAAAATTAAGATCTTTTGGTTTTAGCCTTTTCATCACACGTGCAATATAGTGGTATGTAAATTCTTTGCGATTCCTTTGCCTAAGCTAACCGGGTAACTTGAGTCCCTCACAGATAAGGGCCCCTAGGGGCCTTTGCCTCTAACAGTGAGACCTTCTCTTTGAACAGGCTGGATCAGGTGTCGCACCACCGTGCAGAACAGAGGAGTCGGTGGCATCGTGATGCTCTTCACAGGGTGCTTCGTCCTTTGTTGTAGCTGGAGCTTCAAGCATCTGAGTAAGCCTTTCTCTATTTTTAGCCTAAATTACAGGTCACATCCCATTATAGGCACCTCCAAGGGATTTTCCCAACTGCTTTTTTGTTTTTTCAGTTTTGCATTATCTGACATGCCCTAGAGAATGAGCTGTTGCCTAAGAGGGTTTTTTTGGAGGTTTTTTTATTGGAGGTTTTGGTTATAGTGGCCTTTATAAGGTTTGACTAGAATTTACATAACTGCTGTTATGCTCCATTTAAGATTGTCACTGGAGATCTGGTGAGCTTTGTGTTTTCTCCTTAAAGCTATTTGCCTGTTAGAAGATCAGGGCTCTTCTCCAAGGTGACTTTTTAATTCCTATGTAAGAGCTTCCTTTTAGGATTGAAGCCAAATAGCTTTATACCCCAAAAGAGAGGAGGAGAAGCAAAATACAGCTGTCACTTATCAGTGTGTCTTAAGGCTTAGAGCTGTTTTATTTACTCCACTTTTAACATTAAAAGCACAACACCTTTATAGTGACGCGTTTCAGCTTGCTCCAAATCTTACCAGAAGGAAAATGCCTAGATTTCATTGCTCTTTTAGTTCCAGATAACTTATGCTCATTTTTTAAAGTATTGTTTTATAAAAGAAAAAAAAACAGAAATAGCCCAGTATTCTTCCACAATTTAAAAACAAAAAAAACCCCAAACGCTTTCCAGATGAAAATTTTCAGTGTAAAAGTATAAGATAATCATTAACACTGGAGGCCAGTAGAATTCACAAGCTTCTAAAATGTCAGATTTGACTCTAACTGGATTCGTTGGCTAATTCAGTACCAGTACATAGGGCGCAGGTCAAGCAGCGGGAATGTGTCTGCACCAAACTCTTCTATCCTGACTAGCAGGGCATAGCTGCTGGCCCTTGTCTAATATGCATGGCCATCGGTGAGAAAGAGGAATTCCTTTCTGATCATCCCCGCATAAACGGAGATGCCTAAAATCCCAAGTCATTTCTTTCACAGGGAAAAAGCCTTCCCTGAAAGTTCTACCCGCCTGAAGGAGACCATTTAGGTGATGCTTGAGGTTATTTTTCACATCTCTAAATTGAGACTGAAGAAAGTGAGACAGAAACTTCTCATTTTGCTTAAGGCTTTACTTCTAAATTTATAAAACAAAAATATAACAGAATGATCTGTAGAGTCAAGACGTAGAAACAGTCAACAGAATGGCCTCTTAGATCCTTGTGTTCACCTTTGTTTATCCTAAGAGCTGCAGCGCTGGTGTAAGTAGCATTGACCTGGACACCACGTAAGAAAGCTTTGGCGCTCCAAGGCAGGGACGGTGGAGATGGCTGCGGTGCAAATTTAACAGTGGAAACGTACTGGGGGCAGGGGAGAGCGTGAAAAGAATAAAATTACTGGAATCTAGCAACTCTGTAGGAAGCCAGTTTTTTAATGTGGACAGATCTGGTTCTGTCTGGATATTTCTTTTGGCTTGTTCTCAAAAGTGACAGAGTTACTGAAAAAAACTTCAGTTTGTTTAATCATAAAAGCTGATGTTATTCAAGGAGACAAGAAGATGGCAGAGTTCGTCATTACAATTTTTTAATAGCTATTTCCTAATAGCTCATATCTCAATTTTAAATCTTTCTCTCAACTTATTCTCTGTATCTTGGCATTTTACTGTTCATCTCCACTAGATACTTGGCTACATGTACACTGGTACAGAATAGTATGTGAAGTGGCAGGAGATCAGCACACATCAGACCCCTCCCCTTGGGAATGGTTAGGCTCTTCTGGGTCCTTGACCACATCTTGGCAGGTGTCAGAAACATAAAAGCAGAGGGTGGGTTCAGAGTTGCAGGTGAGCCTCTGAAAAATCCTTGGCAGGTTATATTTTAAGCTAATTAAAGCAGCGCACTAAACAGAAGGCTAAATCACCTTTTCCACATCTTAAGTCAGTATAATAGTGAGCAGATGGTTTCTGCTTATCATCTCTTCTTGGAAGCTTTTCAGAACTCCACCCCTATCCCTTCCCAAGAATTTCAGTGCAATACTCAAATATTCCTCCCACTTTGTTAGGGTTGTTTTTGGCTGGTGGGGTTTTTATGTCTCTTCCCTCATCAGAATATTCCATATTTTTCTAATTTTCTGCTTTGGCCCCTAGAGAATAACTTGGATACTTACAAAGGCTTCAGGGAAGTGTAATGTAGATCTCACAGGTGGATAACGGTTTTCAACCTCTTTTCCAACATCAGAGGTTGATTACATATCAGATAGCAGTATGCCCCTATCAATCAGTCGGTGGGTCTGTCTGTATCTTCCCTTTGCTTGTAATATCCTCAGGCCAAAATACATGTGTTCAGTCCCTCTTTTGTCCCAGCTCCTTCAAAACTATGAAAAAGCAGGTGTGCTGTTCTAAGGCCAGCATTCATGTATTTGCACACCTCTTCCTTCTCTCTTCCCAGAACTCGACGCTGGCTTATCTGCTGCTGTATCTCCCTTTTCTGTTCTTCAGCCCCCTGTCCCCCCCTCCGCCTCTCTAATTATCCCCAGGGGGAGTAATTTAATTCTGCATCAAATTCTCATGGTTAAGGAAAAGGTGTGCTGGAATTCTCCATAAAGAAAAATTCACGGTTGAGGAAGAGTATACTAGAGGCAGTTATTTTAGTTTAATATGACAGAATTTTCAGAACTCCAAAAACAGTATCTTGCCTTTAGGAAAGGCTTTGTGGTCTTTCTTTGTAAATGCCCTGTAAGAGACACGGTCAGGGAGGGGTCTCCCTGCACCTGCCCCTTTGCCTTACTCTAGATCAGAAATGCTCAGGGTACAAAGGTAGGTGAGAATGACTTCTCAGCTATGTCCTCTTCCCCAATCCCCTTGAGCCCAGGGGTCAGCAGACCACGACAGCCCACAGACACGAGCCAGCATGTGGCCTATTTTTTGTAAATAAAGTCTCCGTGGGACACAGCCCTGCGTCTTTGGTTAGGTGATGGCTGTGGCTGCTTCCACACTGCAGTGGCAGAGTTGAGTTTTTGCAACGGAGACCATAGACCCTGCAAAGCTGAAAATGGTTATTCTCTGGCCCTTTACAGAAAGTGTGCCAAGCGCTGCCCCAGATGGACAGGACACCTCACGGGCTCCTGTGTCGGAGGGATGAAGAGGACTGGGGATCTCCGCTCTGAAGCATTTGGTTAGGAAACGCGTTTCAGGAGGAGAAGCCTTTCTGGACTCAGTACCTAAGTGCCTGAGTGTTGCCCCCTCAGCTCCCCACAGCATGTGAGTGCAGTGGTGACGGCAAGAGTAAGCTCACAGCCCCCCAGGGTTGTCATCAAGATCATTTTTTTCCCTACTGTAAGTAAACTAGCGCCACTTGTAATCAGAATGCTAAAACATCATGAAAGGGTTTAACTCCATTAGATCACAGTGAATACTTTACATCTCTGAAAATAAGTTCCTTAATGAGAAAAACGAACTACTTAATGACCCATCGGTCCTGAAGGGATATCTGCTGCTTATTGCCCGGTATGTTGTGTTAGTTTCAGGCGTACAGCATGGTGATGCAGTTACACATATATATCTATCTTTTTATGTATACGTATTCTTTTACAGATACCTTTCTCTTATAGTTTATTACAAAATTTCAAGTAGAGTTTCGTGTGCTACAAGTAGGTCCTTGTTGATTATCTATTTTATATAGAGTGGTGTGTATCTGTGAATCCCAACCTCCTACTTTATCCCTCCCTCCCCCCGCCCTTTTCCCCTTTGGTAACCATAAATTTGTTTTCTATGTCTGTGGGTCTTTTTCTGTTTCGTATATAAGTTCATTTGTATCATTTATTTTTTGTAGATTCCCCATATAAGCGATATCATATATTTGTCTTTCTCTGTCTGGCTTACTTAGTATGATCATCTCCTAAGTCCATCCACGTTGCTGCAAATGGCATTATTTCGTTCTTTTTTTTTTTTTTTTAATTTATTTATTTTTTTGGCTGTGTTGGGTCTTCATTTCTGTGCGAGGGCTTTCTCTAATAGCGGCGAGCGGGGGCCACTCTTCATCGCGGTGTGCGGGCCTCTCACTGTCGCGGCCTCTCTTGTTGCGGAGCACAGGCTCCAGACGCGCAGGCTCAGTAGCTGTGGCTCACGGGCCTAGGTGCTCCGCGGCATGTGGGATCTTCCCAGAGCAGGGCTCGAATCCGTGTCCCCTGCATTGGCAGGTGGATTCTCAACCACTGTGCCACCAGGCAAGCCCTACTTCGTTCTTTTTAATGGCTGAGTAATATTCCATTGTATATATGTACCATATCTTCTTTATCCATTCCTCTGTCAATGGACATTTAGGTTGCTTCCATGTCCTGACTATTGTAAGTAGCACTGCTGTGAACATTGGGGTACATGTATCTTTTCAAATCTTGGTTTTCTCCAGATATATGCCCAGGAATGGGATTGTAGGATCATATGGTAGTTCTATTTTTAGTTTTTTAAGGAACCTCCATACTGTTCTCCATAGTGGCTGTACCAATTTACATTCCCACCAACAGTGCAAGAGGGTTCCCTTTTCTCCACACCCTCTCCAGCATTTATTTTTTAAAATACATTCTTTTTATTTTTTAGTCAACACCTTAATAGATTCACAGTTACTTTACCTGTACTGATCCTTTTTGTTTTTTGGGGTTTTTTGGCTGCATCGCGTCTTAGTTGCGGCATGGGGATCTTTCGTTGCGGTGTGTGGGCTTCTCTCTACTTGTGGCACACGGGCTCTAGAGTACGTGGGCTTAGCTGCCCCATGGCATGTGGGATCTAACCTGGGCCCCCTCCAGTGGAAGCATGGAGTGCTAACCACTGGACCTCCAGGGAATTCCCTCTAGCATTTATTATTTGTAGAGTTTGATGATGGCCATTCTGACCAGCGTGAGGTGATACCTCATTCTAGTTTCGATTTGCATTTCTCTAGTAATTAGCCATGTTGAGCATTTTTCATGTGCCTTTGGCCATCTGTATGTGTTCTTTGGAGAAATGTCCATTTAGATCTTCTGCCCATTTTTTGTTTATTTTTTGGATATTGAGCTGTTTGTGTATTTTGGAGATTAATCCCTTGTTGGTTGCATCATTTACAAATATTTTCTCCCATTCTGTAGGTTGTCTTTTTGTTTATGGTTTCCTTTGCTGTGCAAAAACTTTTAATTAGGTCCCATTTGTTTGTTTATATTTTCATTATTCTATAAGACAGATCCAAAAAGACACGGCTGCAATTTATGTCAGAGTGTTCTGCCTATGTTTTCCTCTAGGAGTTTCATAGTATCCAATTTTACACTTAGGTCTTTAATCTACTTTGAGTTTATTTTTGTGTGTGGTGTTAGAGAATGTTCTAATTTCATTCTTTTATATGTAGCTATCCAGTTTTCCCAGCACCACTTACTGAAGAGATCGTCTCCATTGTATATCCTTGCCTCCTTTGTCATAGATTAATTGACCATGGGTGCGTGGGTTTATTTCTGGGCTTTCTGTTGTGTTCCATTGATCTTTCTGCTTTTGTGCCAGTGCCATACTGTTTTGATGACTGTGGCTTTATAGTATACTCTGAAGTCAGGGAAGCTGATTCCTCCAGCTCTGTTTTTCTTTCTCAAAATTGCTTTTACTCTTCGGTGCTTGGGCTATTTGGGGTCTTTTGTGTTTCCGTATAAATTGTAAAATTTTTTGTTCTAGCTCTGCAAAAAATGCCACTGGTAATTTGATAGGGATTGCATTGAATCTGTAGATTGCCTTGGGTAGTATAGTCATTTTGACAATATTTTGTGTGTGTGTGTGTGTGTGTGTTACGTGGGTCTCTCACCATTGTGGCCTCTCCCGTTGCGGAGCGCAGGCTCAAAGGCCATGGCCCACGGTCCCAGCCGCTCCGCAGCATGTGGGATCTTCCAAGACCGTGTTTCCTGCCTCGGCAGGCGGACTCCCAACCACTGCGCCACCAGGGAAGCCCCATTTTGACAATATTGATTCTTCCAATATAAGAACATGGTATATATTTCCATCAGTTTGTGTCATCTTTGATTTCTTTCATCAGTGTCTTTTAGTTTTCAGAGTACAGATTTTTTCCTTCCCTAGGCAGGTTTATCCCTAGGTATTTTATTAGGTTGGCCAAAAAGTTCGTTTGGGTTTTTCCGTAACATCTTACCAAACTTCCTGGCCAACCCGATATTATTTTTGATACGATGGTAAATGCGATTGTTTCCTTTATTTCTCTTTCTGATCTTTCATCGTTAGTGTTTAGAAATGCAGATTTCTGTGTATTAATTTTGTATCCTGCAAGTTTACCAAATTCATTCATGAGCTCTAGCAGTTTTTTGTTAGAGTCTTTAGGATTTTCTGTGTATAGTATCATGTCATCTGCAAACAGTGACAGTTTTACTTCTTTTCCAAATTGGATTCATTTCTTTTTCTACTCTTATTGCAGTGGCTAGTACTTTCAAAACTATGTTGAATGAAAGTGGCAAGAGTGGATATCCTTGCCTTGTTCCTGATCTTAGAGGAAATGCTTTCAGCTTTTCGCCATTGAGTGTGCTGTTAGCTGTGGGTTTGTCATAGACGGCCTTTATTATCTTGAAGTAGGTTCCCTCTGTGCCCATTTTCTGGAGAGTTTTTATTGTAAATGGATGCTGCGTTTTATCAAAAGCTGTTTCTGCGTCTATCGGGGCGATCATGTGGATTTTATTCTTCAGTTTGTTAATGTGCTGTTTCACACTGATTCATTCGCAGATATTGGAAAATCCTTCCATCCCTGGGACAAATGCCACTTGATCGTGGTGTATGATCCTTTTAATGTGCTGTGGGAGTCAATTTGCTAGTACTTTGTTGAGAATTTTTGCGTCTGTGTTCATCAGTGATATTGGCCTGTAATTTTCTTTTTTTGTGGTATCTTTGTCTGGTGTTAGTATCAGGGTGATTGTGGCCTCATTGAATGAGTTTGGAAGTGTTCGTTCCTCTGCAGTTTTTTGGAATAGTTTCAGAAGGATGGTTGTTAGCTCGTCTCTATGTTCAATAGAATTCGCCTGTGAAGCCATCTGGTCCTGGACTTTTATTTTGGGGGAGTTTTTTAATCACAGATTCAATTTCAGTACTTGTCATTGGCCTGTTCATATTTTGTTTCTTCCTGGTACAGTCTTGGGAGATTGTACCTTTCTAAGAATTTGTCCATTTCTTCTAGGTTGTCCATTTTATTGGCATAGAGTTGCTTGTAGTAGTCTCTTACGTCAGTTGTAACTTCTCCTTTTTCATTTCTAATTTTTTTGGTTTGGGCCCTATCCCTTTTTTTCTTATGAGTTTGGCTAAAGGTTTAGCAATTTTGTTTATCTTTTCAAAGAATCAGCTTTTAGTTTCATTGATCTTTTTGTTTTATTAGTCTATTTATTTCTTCCATGACCTTTATGATTTCTTTCCTTCTACCTATTTTGTATTTTGTTTGTTCTTTAGTTGCTTTAGGTGTAAGGTTAGGTTATTTGAGATTTTTCTTGTTTCCTGAGGTGAGCTTGTATCACCATAAACTTCCCTGTTAGAACTGCTTTTGCTGCATCCCATAAGTTTTGGATCCTTGTGTTTTAGGTTTCATTTGTCTCTAGGTGTTTTTTGATTTCCTCAGTGATCCATTGGTTGTTTAGAAGCATATTGTTTAGCCTCCACGTGTTTGTTTCCCGCCTAGAGAAGTTGCTTTAGCATTTGTTGTAAAGCTGGTTTGGTGGTGCCAGTTCTTAAGCTGTT
The DNA here is from genome assembly GCF_059928025.1 of Delphinapterus leucas. Taxonomy (NCBI): domain Eukaryota; kingdom Metazoa; phylum Chordata; class Mammalia; order Artiodactyla; family Monodontidae; genus Delphinapterus; species Delphinapterus leucas. Next base: position 65,021,834 of record NC_143147.1, on the reverse strand, counting down.
GCTTTCTCTGTCAAATCTACATGAGAGCCTTGCTGGGTAGAGTAATCTTGGTTTTAGGTTTTTCCCTTTCATCACTTTATATTGTGCCACTCCCTTTTGGCCTGCAGAGTTTCTGCTGAAAAATCAGCTGATAACCTTATGAGAATTTCCTTGTTGCTTTTAAAATTTTCTCTTAATCTTTAATTTTTGTCATTTTTATTACTGTGTGTCCCGGCATGTTCCTCCTTCTTCTTCTTCTGGGACCCCTATAATGTGAATGTTGGTGCATTTGATGTTGTCCCAGAGGTCTCTTCAACTGTCCTCATTTCTTTTCATTCTTTATTCTGTTACACAGCAGTGATCTCCACCATTCTGTCTTCCAGTTCACTTATTCATTCTTCTGCCTCATTTATTCTGCTATTGATTCCTTCTAGTGTATTTTTCATTTCAGTTATTGTATTCTCAACTCTGGTTGTTCTATTTTCTCTTTCTTAAAACTTCTTGTAGCTCCTCACTCTGCATGCATTCTTTTCCCAAGTTCTTTGCCTCGGTTCGCAGGCTGCAAGATTGTAGTTTTCTTGCTTCTGGTGTCTGCCCCCAGTGGGTGAGGCTGGTCTAGAGGCTTGTGCAGGCTTCCTGGTGGGAGGGGCCAGTGTCTGCCCTCTGGGTGGGGCAGGGCTGTAACAGGGGGCACGTTGAGAGGTGTCTGTGGGCTCAGGGAGTTTTTAGGCAGCCTGTCTGCTGATGGGTGGGGCTGTGTTCCCTCTGTGTTGGTTGGTTGGTTGGTTGGCCTGAGGCCTCCCAGCACTGGCGCCTGTAGGCTGTTGGGTGGGCCCAGGTGTTGGTGCTAATTACCCAAGCAAGAGGGCTGCCCAGGTAGGTCTGGCCCAGGCTTCTACGAAGTCACTGCTTTCGTCCTGGGTCCTGGTGCTCTGCACCCTCCAAGAGTGGAGTCTCTGTTTCCCTCACTCCTGTGGGGCCCCTGCAGTCAAACCCCGCTGGCTTTCGAAGCCAAATGCTCTAGGGGCTCCTCCGCCACTGCCAGACCCCCAGGCTGGGGAGCCTGATGTGGGGCTCCGAACTCTCACTCTTCTAGGAGGCAGTCTGTGATCAAATTATTCTCCAGTCTCTGGGTCACCCCCCAGGTGGTGTGGGAATTGATTGTGTCACAGTTGCACCCCCTCCTACCATCTTGTTGTGCTTCCTTCTTTGTCTTTGGATGTAGGATATCGTTTTTGGTAGGTTCCAGTCTTTTTTTAATCAATGTTTGTTCAGCAGTTATTTGTGATTTTGGTGTGCTCGTGAGAGGAGGTGAGCTCAAGGTCCTTTCTACTCTGCCGTCTTGTCTCTAGTCTGAATGGCTTTCTCCTGCTGGTAAGCCATCAGAATGAAGTGACCAAGTTTAGCAGGGCCTTGATCTCTGATATCTCCCAGTCTGTTTCTGTTCCAACCAAAATAGCATTTTCAGTTTTAGGTACCAACATATTTAACATCACCTAAGGAATAGTTACTCTTCAGTTTCTGTTGTGGAATGTACTTAATTATCTTTTTTCTGGGCTTCCAGTGCGAATGTCTGTGTCAACTATCTTTGTGACCTTGAGCAAGTGACTTAACCTCTCTGTGCCTTGGTATCCTCATCTGGTGTTTGGCAGAGATGCTTTGCAGCTGTACGTTGAGAGAGAAACAGCAGTCGACAGCCCCAGACCAGCTCCACCTTGACCCCAGGAATGTGCTTGTGCAGATGAGCTGAGCATTGATTCTTAAAATGATGTGGGTGACTTTGAAAAAGCCGTCTGAAGTTTGTCCAGATTCTGGAATTATTTGATTACGTCCACAAAGTAACAGGGAAAGGTTTCCCTATCTACGCATTGCTGCCATCTGAGGTAGGGAAATCCTTGACGACCTTTTATCGAGTCTTTTAATGATTTCTTAGTAATGTTCAAAATAGTTTGAGAGTTAAGGTCAGCTGATAACTGATTCTTTTCTTAGATTCAGATCTAAACAAACGCAGCATGATCCAGGGATATGCCTCTTGGCTCCAGTTCGCAATATTGTAAACTTGCCTTACGAGGATGCATTTGTTGTTCATACTACGACGTAAGTTTGTTTGCACAGCCAGGCCCACCCATTTATGTGATCTGGCAGATTCCAGGCTTCCTTAGGAAGACTACAGGTTCTTTTCAAAGCTGGAGCTGTCCATGAGTGAGGCTCTGCTCCATGAAAGCCAGTGTGCTTCAGCCAGGAGAGAGGAGCTCGTGTCTCCACAAAGCCAGGAGAGAAGTCTGGAATGCTCTTACCATGCTGTTCCGTTTTAAACAGCCTCCTACATTCTGTCTCTTAAATTGTGCTTCACATCTTCCCTGGCACTGGTGGGAGCTTCCCTGGGTAAACAGCAGTGCTTAGATTCTGCTTCCAGGGCAGCCGCGTGCCTTCCCAAACACGGCTTCCAGCAATGTGTGTAGAAACGCAGCCTGAGAATTCCCATCCACGCTGCAGAAGAGTTAACGGTGGTACCCAGGCTTCTCTCCATCCTCGAAGATTTACTGGGAAGGTTCAGTTACTGGAGGCTGCAAACATTCACAGGCACGTCTGGACACCCTGCTGTAACGCACATGGTCTGTGTAAGGTGGGTTATCTCTGCTACCTACTTGAGTTTAATCCTGAGTGATGATACCTGAAACACTGCCTTTTTTCTATATATATTAAAATATTCAGCTATTAAGAATAAATCATTTTGTATTATCAGTGGAGTGTTTTATACTTTATGGGAAGCCCTATCTGCTGCTACTATTTCTTTCGGTCCTGTTTTTCCTGAGTTACGGATTATCCAGTTACTCTTAGTACCTGCTCCCCCCCCCCCCACCCCCGCCATGTTCGTCCTACATATTGTTGTTACCACTCTTCATAACAAAAATATGTTCCAAAAATATTCCTCTATTCTGGTTATTTGCCTCTCCCAGACACTTACCTGTGAAATGGGTAGTAGGTGTGTCCTGGGGCAAGCTATCTGACTTAATTGGAGCCTCGTTGGTCCGGACTGTAAAATGGGGATGATTATACCTACTTTGCAGAGATTTGGTTGAATTAGAAGTCTTGCATCTGTTAATTCCAGCGAAGTGTCACACATAATAGGAATGAAATAACAGCTTTTCTAACACCTCTCGTGGCCTCTTATTTCGTTCACATCCTGAACTTGAACTAAGCAAGAGAGGCCCCGCCAAAATCCAGCTACCACCTGGGCGCTCACTTTTGTCAGCCCAGCGCCGTGCAGCCTTCTTTACCTGCAGCCTCTCGTGAGGCCAGAGCTGCCACCATACTCGTTTTCTAGAATGAGGGAGCAGACTCGAGGAGGTTAATTTACCTGCATGGCTGTGTAGGGCTTGTCGCATAGCAGCCCAGGGTGGAGCTGGCGTTCAGACCCCCGAATCTGTCTCCAGGGCCAGCTATCCTCTTAGCCTCGGCCTCACCCTCCCGCTCCAGGCCAGATAAGGCAGCTGCCTCCATCTGCCAGAGGTGGGGAGCCTGGTCCTGCCGTGCACTGTATGTTGTCCCTCTTTTCTCCATTCCTCCAAAAGGCGCAGCCTTGCCTCCCTGCTCCTTTCCCCGTGGATTAAGTTGCATTGCGGTTTGACTCAGACAGTGACCGAGACCACACTGCATTCACTGATCCATGTCACTTCCTTACGTCCCCGTGATAAGCCTCACTCGTACCATCCACCTCCCTGTAATTCCTTACAGAAGGCATGCACAGAATCTCGTCTTACACTTAGGGACGCCATATAGGGAAGCAGCTGTCATGCTAAAGAAACCACTTGATTTAATTGTTCGTTTACAGCAGCAGCTGAGGCCGTGTGCACAGGAAGGCCACGTGCCGCCCAGAACTGTCGGCGGCAGGACGGGAGCTGAGCGCAGGACAGTGACTGTTTCCCATATACTCGAGCTCTTGGTTTTAATTACATTGTGCTCCCCCGTTCTATGAATACCTCGTTCCTGCCACACTCAGTCAGCCTCCACTCCTGCTATATTTTCAGTAGCTCGTTCACGTACGGAAGAGGAAATTGAAACACAGCAGGCTGCTTCTGCACCTCCTTTCCTGGTTAGGCAGGCAGTGGGCTAGCTGAGAACAGAATCCCCTAGGATGGCCTTTGGGCGTCTTCACTAGAAGGTCCTTCAGTTCCCCAGACCGACCAGGGGTATTTTTTGGTAACTTCTACCAGTTGACTCTTACTGGCATAATGGCTCATTTTTCAACACTACAAGAGAAAAAGTTAATGGTGTGACTTTTAGTACATTCAAATCCTAAGAGAAAAATCCTAAATTGTCTGGGGCACCCTAGGAGCTGGTTAGCTGGCTTTCTGAGGAACGTGATGGATTCTCCTCATAAATGAGCAGAATTTCTGGCCTGAAAAAGGCCTTGAGGTTCAAGCCCCATCATCACTAACCCAAAGAACAGGGCTGTGGATGCGTGAAGACCAGGAAATCCATCGTGTGAGGAAAGCAAGGCCTGATAGTACAATTCTCTTGCAGACTAGAGAAGGCAAAGGTCAGGACAGTTCAGAGGCCATCTCATGAGTGTAAAACATGATTTTCTTCCTGAGGAACCAGAAGGTAACAACCAAGAAATGTAAGGTGTGACATTCCCTTCCTTACCAAGCCGCCCCTTACCAAGACTGTGCCAAGTCTTAAGGCTATTATGTATAAATAACTCAAGGGATCGTCAGGTAGCAAAATAGTGCATGAAAGATGTTTAACTTAATAGCCTTTTAAAGAAATAAACAGTCTTGTCTGGCAGGAAATGCAAATAAGATTAGGTTACTGAGACCTTAAAATTGGAACAATTTGGTCTCCCAGCTAAATTCCCCCATTCTCTCTTAATTTGCACCTAAACCTCAGTCCGATTTTATCTTGCTAATCACCCCTCGTCTCGCCCTCCACAGAGCAGTAGCCCAGCTCATCACCACTCACCCTGTAACACGGGCCCCCTTCCAGGGCCCTGAGCCCCAGGCAGTAAGTGACCGGGGGCTCCTGGGGCTTCATCTGAGGGTGGAGAAGCAGACACTCTTTCGGGGAAGGGGGCTTGTGAGGTTCCCAGGCAGAAGCAGGAGGTGCCGAACCCACTGGCCGGATGACAAGCTGCAGAGAAAGTGAAGCCAAAAGGAAACATTTATAGACACTCCCTGTGTAGAAAGAGGGCAGGGACTCCGGCCAGGCGTTCAGACTGAAACCAGGTTGCGAAATGCCTTCGTTTACACCTTAATTGCCGAAAGCGTACCTTTTGATGGACGTTGGCAATGGGCTTGTGAATTCCCCAGTGTTGACGATCGCTTCCCACCCGCTGTCAGCGATCCCACTGGGAACCAGCAGGGGTCGCCCTCCTCATGTGCCAGTGCCATCCCAGCCTAGGGCTGTGTACAGAACCCCTAATTAGCAAGAGCTCGGTTGCTCCCCCCAGCGTTCGTGCTCCCTCTTTGGCCTCTGTCAGACTTTACTGGCAGGCCAGCATGCAGACATCCCCACCGGGACCAGCAAGCTTTTTCTGCAGGAGCCCAAACAGTAAATATTTTCAACTTTGCGGGCCATCTGGTCTCTGCTGGAGCTACGCAACTCTGCCATCGTAAGCATGAGAACAGTCAGTATGTAAATGATGAGCTTGGTCCTGTTCCAGTGAAACTATTTATGAGCACTGGAATTTTCATTTCCACACATCGCAAAATGTTACTTTGGATTTTTCTGTCACCACCTTTAAGAAGTCATTTTTAGGTCCCAGGCTGTACAGAAACAGGCAAAAGGCCAGATTTGACCCCACAGGCTGTGGCTTGCTGACCCGGGATGGAGGCTCTCGTATCAAGACTTGATATCAGTGGGAGGCAGATCTGTTCCCATAGGGACCAGGCACAACCAGGATGGCCCTGATTCAGAACAACTCTGGGCCACGGGTCCTCAGCTAGACCCCAGGTTCTTGAATAAAAACCACGCCTGTGTTCTGCAGCTAAGGAGAAGGAAAGCCTCAGGGGCCGAGAAGCTCTGCCTGAAGCAGAGACGACGGAGGTCCGAGGGGGTCTGGGAGGAGCGACCCCGTATGTGTGCCTTTCCCAGGATCCAGGGAGCAGATGGTGTGAGAGTGAGGGCATCTGGGAAGAGTGCAGGGCTGGGGAGCAAGGGTTCCCCAGGGAACCGTGCAGTAAAGGAGTGAGCCACATCTGCCCCCCTCCTACCTGCACTCACCTTCAGGTAACTTGGGTTGAATAAAAGATTCATCTTGGGGCTGAGGGAGGCATGGAGAGACATAGTTACAGCCGGGCTGTAGGCACCGCCCAAACTCACTGCTCATTAACATGTCCTGCACCAGCCTGAGGCAGGTTTCCTGTTCTCAGAGCCCCACAGGGAAGGAGCCAGCACCCCAGCCAGGGAGAATTGCAGAGGATGGGCGTGGCGGGTAGGTGTTGAATGTCTCTACTCCTGTTTCTAAGAGCTATACACCCATCCCCAGCAATGGATAGGCACTAACAGGATGGGTTAGAGTTCAGTGCAGCCGACAGCACCAGGAGGGGTGGGCGTAGGGTGGGCGAGAACACCGTGGGTAGGTGCTCGCCGGACACTTCACTCCCCACCCCAGGCCAGTGAAGGTACAGAAGGATCTAGGTCTAGAAGCCAAAGAGTGGGCCCGGCACTCGGGGGAGTCACACTTACTGTGCAAATTGGCATTTGGGTCCCTCAGGGCAGAAGCCAGCCGAGTAGCTAATACACATTATTCTGCGGACGTGGCGATATTTACACAGGGGACCTGCTGGGCAAAGAAAAAACAGCTAGAAGGATCTTCTTTAGCTAGTGGGGGAAACACACATGTCAAAGCTTACCGGCAAGGGGAAGCACCAACTTCCTAGCCGCATGACTGAGATGGGAAAGGGCACCTCAGAATGTGTGGGAGTAGGTGTCAGCTGGCCAGGCCTGAAACAGTAGCGTCAGAAGTGTCCCTAACGCGCTGTCTTGGAGGACTTCCATGGATGTGGGCTATAACATGCTTTTATTTATTTAGCTGTAGCAGGTTTGGCTGAGCAAAGGCCAACCAATCACACATCTTACTAATCCTCCTTCAGCCTCCCTCCCCTAAAATCCTCCCCGAACCAGGGCTGCCAGGAGCTCAGTAAGAACAACACACCCAGATACCGGAAAAGAAAGGACGGCGGTGCTCAGAGCACGGGGACTCCAACGGGGGCCCTGCCTCCGAACTTTGGCCAGATAGGGACAGTGAAATGTATTTACGTGACACCCAGATGAGAAGGAACAGAGAAATGTCTCCTATGGGTCAGACCCGATGCACAGGGCTGCCCAAGGGGTCCTACTTCCACCCGGCCCCACGGCCCTCAGGGGAGCTGGTCCCCTTTTCATATTTGTTCAAGGTTACAAAGTCAATACATTCTGAAGCCATTGGGATTTGAACCGCAGTGAGCCTGCTCCAAGAAGCCCACCATGTACTGCAGAGGGTTTCTACTGCAGGGAGGCTGGGGGGAGCTACAGAGAGGCCTGCTGTGGGATTTCAACCTGGGGCAGACCTCCACAGGCCGCATCAGGAATGTGCATCCTTCCCCTGCCGGGACACTCCCCCCAAGTCCTGCTCCCCCATGTCCCCTAGAGAGCCCCCTTTCTGTCAGGGCCTCACCGTCCTTGCAGAAACCTTGGTCATACCACGGACAGTCCCGGGTCTTTAAGGCCGGCTTCACATGGAGAAAGGGACATTCCTTGTTGCTGCAGTCACCTGAAAATCCCAGAGTTCTTTGTGCATAAGTGGGTTCATGTTTGCAGTCACTTCCGCCCTCCCGGAACAAGACTGACCCTGCCCCTTGCGTATAAGCCACTTCTCTGCCTTCTGGTGGTCAGCAGCTTTTTGAGGACAGCAAGATATTTCTAAACCTTCCTGCAACCTAAGAAAGGCGGATCGCAACCATACTGGCTAAGCGGGACTTGGGTGTGAATACACACATCTGCAAGAGTTGGGGCAGGGCCAGATATCCGGAGGTATTTAGAGGCTACTTGGGAGGAAGGAACGAGGAGAGATGGGGAAGGGGAGACCCAGAGCCAGCAGCTTAAGGTCCAGGAAGGCACGGATGCTGCGTGAAGGTGTTGCCGTGCACGTGGCTAAAGCTTCATCTCTATGATGAAACCTACATGGCTTCCAGAGTAAAGGGGTGCAGTTCTTTCTGGGGGAAATGCCAAGAAGAGCAGAGCACTGCTTCAAAGCTGGCACAGGGATTAAGATAAATGCAACACAGAGGGACACCTGTAGTTTCGCAAAGCCTGTGCCATAACCTGTCTGTGGATTAGACCAAGACCCCGGGCTCCTAGGAGGAGCCAGCCCTGTTTGCATAGGCCACAGGAGTTAGGGAGGGAGTCTAAGCACTCTTAGCTTCCCCTTAGGGACCCAGGGGCTCTGAAGGAACCAAGGGGGAAGATTCAGCCCTGTTTTCACCTCATTCATCACCTCATCACATTAATTAATTAATTAATTAAAGCCTACAACTTAGCGCTTTTCAGAGCCAAAAGGAACGCCATAGTGTCAATTCCACTGGTTTCCAAGCAGCTCCAAAGAGATCTATTTTTTTACATTGGGCTTGTGCAAAGCAAGGTTCCACCTGAACCTTCAAGAGTACCACTCCTTCCCCAGAGTTTCAACCCCACTCTTACCCAGTTCTCTCATTTCACAAACGAGGACACCAGGTCTCTCGGCCAGCAGGTGGCACCGCACCCCACCCGCCCGTCTGCCTGTCAGAGCCCCCTGCCCAAGGTACCTTTGGGATGAGCACATCCCAGAGCAGAACCAAAGCCCCCGGGCTTCCTAGCTCCTTTCAACTGCCCTTTCCCACTCCTACATCTCCCCAACAATTTTTTTTTTTCAGGCTCCGCGGCATGTGGGATCTTCCCGGAGCAGGGCACAAACCCATGTCCCCTGCATCGGCAGGCGGACTCTCAACCACTGCGCCACCAGGGAAGCCCATCCCCAACAATATTTTTTAAGTAAAACGATTTACTTCCAATGAGAACTGTAATTATGCTTTGATATTAGAAAAAGGTATTCATTTACTCCAAGAGCAAAAAACACGGGTTACCTATTGTAACCACCAGTGTATACGTCCGCCCTCACAGTAGGGATTATTTGAGAGCAGAGCGGACCTAGTTCTATTCCCGTATCCATGCCCAGCACGTCCCCAATCCCCAAAAGAAAGCCAACCAAGGTTTTTGAAAGAATAAAGTGGCATTTTATATTAAGAGCTTTTTAGGTGACGCGACCAAGGGGGGACCAGGCTTCATATACACTTTGTCCTTTCTTACAAGGGACACATGCGGGCAACCCTCATGAATTGCCACCGCCAGGTCTCAAGTCCAAGGAGAAGGCAGGAAACAGAATTTGAGCCTGGGGGCTTCCCTGGCGGCGCAGTGGTTGACAGTCCGCCTGCCCATGCAGGGGACACGGGGTCATGCCCCGGTCCGGGAGGATCCCACATGCCGCGGAGTGGCTGGGCCCGTGAGCCATGGCCGCTGAGCCTGCGCGTCCGGAGCCTGTGCTCCACAACGGGAGAGGCCACAACAGTGGCCCGTGTACCGCAAAAAAAAAAAATAGAATTTGAGCCTGGGGGAAGCTCTTACTGACCTTGGGGGGTGGGGTACATTCTTCCTGGATACCCAGGAATGCCCCCCCATGGACACTAATGAGGAACAGCTGCCCACAGCCCCCCCGACGTTTCAAAGCCAAGCCGCCTCAGTCAGAGGTGTCCCTGGAGGCTGGCCCAGCTCTCCCTCCAAGTCCCTCTTCGGAATACAGTTTGAAAACTACTAGACTAGATCATCCTTAAGGCTCCTTCCAGCTCTGAAAAGCACTGAACTGTAAAAGTTTATGGAGAAAGATAAGACCTGAAACACATGCACAGATCCCGTTCTTAAACCGGCAGTGGCTTCCCGCTACGTAGCCCCTCAGATGACAAAAGACTTGAGTCAGAGGGGGGTGACATGAGGGTCCAGACCTGACCACACAAGGTCATTTCAGGGGCCAAACTTCTGAAGCTCGCGATCTCCCGTTTACAATGACTTTCTATTGCCAATCAGTGATGCCAGTTTTCCATTTCCCGAAGCGATGTAAAGTTTTCTTCTAAAAGAGGAGTTAAAAATAGCAAGACGGTCGAAAGAGGAGGCGATGGTGCGCGTCGATGGGGCAGGTGCTTTGTGGAGACCTGGAGCACCGTGAAAGTGCCTTCTGTTTGGGAAACGCTGGCTCCGACCCACCCCAGCCCATCCCGGGGCTTGAGAGAGGGCCTGTTCAAGGCTCGTTTCCAGACAGCCCATCTGGGTGCGTGATTAGCCAGGAGTGGACCACGGAGGGCAACAATTCAGCCTTTGATTCCAGCCCTCTCCCTCCCCCGGCGGGACCGGCTGCGTGTGCCCGAGCCTGCTGGGGCAGTGAAGCAGGGCTCAGAGGACAGTTCCAATTTTTCTAGGGGGTTGGAGAAGCAGGGCCCCCGCGGCCTGGTCTGCCCACCTGGGACACGCGAGGCCTCCTTTGGGGGCCCCTCCCCGACTTCATCCCATCCCTCGGCCCCCACTGCTACCCTCCGGGGTGGGGGGCGGGCACCAGGAAGGGGCATTACCGACCGAACTTGGAGTAGAAGTAGCACACGGGCATCCTGGTGACGTCGTACTGGTGCAGGAACTTGCACTGGTCGCCCTTCTTGCACAGCCCCCGGAGCCAGTGCTTACACACCACCATCTTCTCCCCTCGGTCGTGCCGGAAGGGGCACAGCTTCCCTGGGGACACCAGAGCACCCAGCTGGGGGTCCCCGCTCACCTAGAGCCTGAGCCCAGCTCACCCCTGGAAGGAAGCCCCACCGCCCCTTCCCCTGGAGCCTGGGGGACGCTAGAATTGGGGGCCAGACACAGCTTAAAACACAGCTTCAAAGCCCTCTCTGCCTGGCATGGTGCCCTGGCCCTTCTCGAACCCCGGGGAGCCCCCAGGCTGTCAGGACACCTTCTGCAGCACCTTCCACACCCCTCCCCTCCAGCCTGATGGGGTGCTCCTACCAGACAGCAGAGCCCTGGTTTCCAGCCCTGGCCTCCCAAGCCGCCACCCATCCTAGCAAGGTGCCAGCACAAAGTGAGGCTCATAAAGGACCTGTTGAATTCACGTCTTAAAAAACCAAATGGGGCTTCCCTGGTGGCGCAGTGGTTGAGAGTCTGCCTGCCGATGCAGGGGATGCGGGTTCGCGCCCCAGTCCGGGAAGATCCCACATGCCGCGGGGCAACTAAGCCCGTGCGCCACAACTACTGAGCCTGCGCTCTAGAGCCTGTGCTCCGCAACGGGAGAGGCCACAACAGTGAGAGGCCCGCGTACCACAAAAACAAAACAAAAAAAAAACAAAAAACAAATGTTCTGTTTCCTGATTCCAGAGATCTAACATGGTGACGTAGGAGCCAGCTTGGTAACAATTCAGAAGGAACTGGAAATGCTACATTTCACCCTCTGTCATCTTCACTCAGGTGGTCTTGCCGTCGGCAGGAAGGACACCCCTCGGTTTCTTAGCAGGACCCGTCTCATGCTTGGCCACCTCTCCGATAGAATTTGTGGGGTGCTGGGGAGGTGTTCTTCTTAAATAGCCTTACCCTCCAGCCCTGGCCATTGGCTTGCCTGGGTCTGACCTTCCAGACCTAAGAACAGTTTTATTTCTTTGCAAGAGGGTATCTCTCTGAACCACTGTTCTAGAGACTGGATGGACCAAGCTGAGGAGACAGGACCCCAGGAGGCATCACTAGTCCTGGCTTCACAAAGCCTGGAGTGGCCGACAAGCTCATTTCCCTCCTCACCCCATCGTCCAGGGCTGCCCCAAACACCGACGAGGCATATGGCAAAAATGGCCCCAGGTCCCCCCTGTGCCTGGGCCCCTCCTGGCCTCCCAGCTTCCCAAGAACAAAATCACTTGGATCCCAAAAGCAGGTCCTAAACTCATTCAGAGTTTCTTAACCTGGATCTCTAGGGGGGACTGGAGACCCCCAAATTGGAGGCAAGACTTCTGGGGGCAACTGGGTTTCCATCGGAAGAGCCCGTGAGTGGTTCAGGAGGCAGAAGCAAAGCTGAGAGCCGCTGCTTTTCAGTCAGGTACCCCACACCCCCTGAAGCGCTGCTTTTGGGGAGAAGGGTTTGGAAGAGCAGTTTTTCCGTTTTGTTTTGTTCTTTTGGCCACGCCACGTAGCATGAGGGATCTTAGTTCCCCGACCAGGGATCAAACCCACGCCCCCTGTGTTGGGAGCTCGGAGTCTTAACTACTGGACCGCCAGGGAAGTCCCCACGGAAGAGCATATTGTCGAGCCACGTTGGGATGGGGGAGAAATAAGGATGCTTGCTGCAGCATCTCAGAGACTGTGGCCAGAGTTTTCTTAGGACACAAGAAATGGATGCAGGGACTTCCTGGTGGCGCACTGGTTAAGAATCCACCTGCCAATGCAGGGGACACGAGTTCGAGCCCTGGTCAGGGAAGATCCCACGTGCCGCGGAGCAACTAAGCCCGTGCGCCACAACTACTGAGCCTGCGCTCTAGAGCCCGCGGGCCACAACTACTGAAGCCTGCGCGCCTAGAGCCCGTGCTCCGCAACAAGAGAAGCCACCAAAATGAGACGCCCGCGCACCGTAACAAAGAGTAGCCCCCGCTCGCCACAACTAGAGAAAACCTGCGTGCAGCAACAAAGACCCAACGCAGCCAAAAATAAATAAACTTATTAAAGAAAAAAAGAAAGGAACTGGATGGAACGTCTGAGCAGGTCCCAAATTAATTCGGAGGACAAGAGTAGGGGGAAGGAAAGCACTCCCCCCGCTGGGGGAAAATAAATAAGTCGGAGGCCTCCTGGGAGCACACAGCTGACACCCACAAACAATCCCACCTCCAGCAAGGCAGAAAGAAGGGAATGTCTCCTTCAGGGCAGCCCTGCCTGCCCTAATCAGTGCTAGTGAATCAGGGAAATGCTAGGGGGGTGGGGGAAGGTAGGTTTCTGGATGGAGCCCCCAACTTGCCCTTTGCCTACTTTTTATAAGACTAAATTTTTGCCCCGTCCCACCTTCCCCTCCCCAGGTACAAATCCAACACCCTATTCCAGGCCAAGCTGAACCCCGTGTGGCCTAGACAGCCCCCGCTGCCACCCACCCCCGACCCCAGCCCCACCTGCTGACCCACCTTTCTCACAGAGCCCTTTAGCGAAGAAGTTGCACACAGCTGAGCCGGACTCTGGAAGGAGAAGAAGGCAAAGGAGGGGGCTAGCTTCTCCAGAGGCTGTGGCTGTCAAAGGGCCCTAACCCCTCCAGCAGCAAGTCTCCCTTCTACCCACCAAGGCTTGGGCTTGGGGGTCCTCAAGTCCTGGCCCTTGGGATGCCGGCCTCAGGAACCAGCCTTCAGCCTCCACACCTAAGCCCCCCCAACTCTGAAACGGAGGTGCTGGAAGGGCCCAAGGCCAGCCTGGGAGCTTGGGAGGCTTCTTCCCAACTTCTTTCAATTTACCTCTCTTGGGTCTGCTTGCCCAGAAGCCAGCCCCATTTTTTTTTTTTTTTTGGAGTCCTGGAAAGGATGTAAGAGGGGGGCCTGAGAAGCGAGGGGCTAAGCTGGGGCTCCCAGATGGCGGGCCCAAGCCCCCCTGCTCCTCCCTGGCGAGCTGCAGAGAGAAGGGGCCGCCCCATCAGGGAGCCAAGCAGAGGGGCCTGCAGAGAAGGGCGGGGGGGGGGGGCAGGGAGGGAGGGGGAGGGGGGGCGGGGAGGGAGGGGGAGGGAGGGGGGGCGGCGGGGTCCCCGTCCTCACTCACTGTCCATGCCCTGGAAAGGCAGGAGTCCAGTGCCCTTCTGCATCTCTACATCCTTCTCGAAGGTGAAGGTGATCTGCTCCAGCCCTGCAATGACCTCCTGCATCCTCTCTCTCCTGCTGGGGCTACTAAAAGTTGCTCAAGCCGCCCGCAGATGGGCCTAATATAGCTCATCAGAGGCCCTTAAGGGGCCAGGCTCTGATGCGGAACCCCATCTCCCCGGCTGACTGCCAAGCTATACTCCCCAGGCACAGCTAGACCGGCGTTACCTGATGCAGGTGCAGACGCCCCAGGGCCCCAGTCCCCTACACCTGTACCTAAGTCCCACTCTCAGTGCGCGCTGCTGGGGAAGGATGAGCAAAGCCCCACACGCTGCTTATCTCTACATGTTCTCAAAGACGCCTATGCAGACGTTACCAAGCCCGTGTTGGTATTTTTTTTTTTTTTTTTTTTTTTTGCGGTACGCGGGCCTCTCACCGCTGCGGCCTCTCCCGTTGCGGAGCACAGGCTCCGGACGCGCAGGCTCAGCGGCCACGGCTCACGGGCCCAGCCGCTCCGCGGCACGTGGGATCTTCCCGGACCGGGGCACGAACCCGCGTCCCCTGCGCGTACTTTTAATGTAAAGACACAGCCACAGGTGAGCGGTGAGGAGAGTTGCACAACCCAGCCCCGGCGAGGCTGCGCTGAGTCTTCTGGATTCGCGCGACCTGGCGCCTGGGAGCCGGAGGGCCTGGGGGCGGGGCGAGCGGTGCAGAAGGAGGGAGCCCCCCTCGGCCCCCGCATTTCCCTTCAATCAGGCCCCAGCCCACCCCTCCCTCTGGGACTCCTGACGCCCCTCCTCTGGCCTGAGTGACAAGCCAGAGTGAGCTCTTCACGGGAGAGAGGGAAAAGGACCGACTCCAGAGGACTCGGAAACAGCGGGATGAATAGCGCTTTGTTTACCACGCACAGGATCCCGTGCTAGGCCGGGGGGTGGGGAGGAGGTGAGACCAACCGGAGGCCGCGGCCTCGCAGCCCGGGCTCCACCCGCCACCCCGGCGCCTCCCACCCCTGAGAAAGTGCTTTGTAAACGAAATCTCTGTGCAAATGTTGTTTTATCATCATTACACCACCCCTGCCCCCAAGGCTGGGGACGTCGGAAAAGGCTTTCCAAAGAGCATCTGCGGGCTCTAACTGGGGCAGGCTTCCCCCTCCCCCTGCTCTGGCCCCCAGCAGGCCTTCCCTGCCGACTGAGCTGAGGTTTCAGAGTTGCTGGGGGGCGATGCCCACAATCCAAGCGCCCTCCTTCCTGGACGCAGCAGGGCGAGGCGGGCCGCGCCCTGTAGGCCTGCGGCCGGGCCAGCAAGAGGGGGCCTGCTGGCTTTTGTTTCCGCCTGGCTGTGGCTCCCACACTCGTTCTTTTGAACCCTGGATCAGAAAAGAAGACAGCCGGAGAGATAGACACCTGGAGCCCAGGCGGGGCTGGGAGGGGCAGGGAAGGGATCCCGGAATCTCCCGAAGCTGGGAGCTCCCTCCAACTGCACCCCAGGGAGGCAGAGGGGCAGAGGGTCCCTGGGGTAGGCGGCCTTGCTCCTTTGGCCCTTTTCATGTACATTGATTAGTCTCCAAAACACCTTCATCTGTGGACACGGGCTCATGTCAGGCTCCTTCCCGCCAACCTGGCAGGGGGCAGCTACATGAGACCATGGAGGCCCAGCAAGGCCAAGGGCACGTGGTTGGGAAGGTGATAATGATGCAATTCAAACCCAGGTCTCTTGGTGATTTCCTTCCATAAACATCCCAGAGCATCTCTGTGCCAGGAACTGGGGACCCCAAAACAAAGGACTGTGTTCCTGCCTTCAGGGATGGCCCAGTCAAGTGGGGGAGACTTTCACCAGCACGGTTGTACCACGGTGGGTGTTGGTAGCAGAGGGACAAATGCTGAGAGGGGAGCTCGTTGTGCAGGGGCAGGGACGGGTGGCGGGGAGGGCTCTCAGAGGAGAGACGGGTGGCAGTGTTGCGGAGGAGGGGCCAGAGGTGTGGAAGCAAGGGGCCACGAAGCAACATGGCAGGGCGGGGGCACGGGCAAGGGTTTGGTTCGGTCGAAGCGTGGGTTTAGAGAAGGGCAGTGTGGGGACAAGACTTGGAGAAGGAAGTAAGGCCTCGAAGCCAGAGTGCCTTTCAGGGCTCGGTTATTATCACGAAGCCAGCGGGGAGCCCCTGCGGGGCTAGGAGAGCAGCACACAGCACCCTGAAGAATGGAGTGTGGGGAGACCACTTAGTGATGATAAAAAATAAGAATTATAGCCCCGGAGGCATCAGCGGGGGTGCCTCTCAGCACCCTGGTGGCCCATAGAGTTCATCAGGAGGGCGGAGAAGGAAGGAGGCCCGGTGGAGACCCTGCCCTCCATCCACACCCAACCTGGCAGCTCCCCTCCTCTCCCAGTCAGGGTCCCACGCCCAACACGGGCTCCCGTCCCAGAAGGTATGCACAGGGTGTGGCATCCAGGGACTCCCTCCTCTCGCTGCCTCACTGTTTATTTGCCATAGAGTTGCAGCGTCTTGCGTGCATGTTTTTTTTTTTTTTTTGGCTGCATTGGGTCTTGGTTGCTGCGCTCAGGCTTTCTCTAGTTGCGGCGAGCAGGCCCACATGCATGGTTTTTGCTTCCCCGAAATACCTTCTGTAGTGGGTTGACTTGTCTCCCCCAGGATGATACACCAAGTCCTGACCCCTGGTACCTGTGAACGTGACCTTATTTGGAAACTGGGTCTTTGCAGATGCAATTAAGTTAAGGATCTCAAGGTGAGATCATCCTGGAATTCTGGTGAGTCCTGAACCCATGACTGGTGCCCTTATAAGAGAAAAGACAGGGAGATCGGAGACGCTGAGATACAGAAGAGCCCCAGAGGAGAAGCCTCGCAAAGACGGGAGGAGACTGGAGGTGTAGAGCTACCGAGGGACCCCACAGGCCGCTACTGAGGCCGCCCTCACCAGAAGCCAGGAGAGAGGCACAGGCCACTCCTCCCTCAGAGCCTCAGACGGGGGACTTCCCTGGTGGTCCAGTGGCTAAGACGCCACGCTCCCAATGCAGGGGGCCGGGGTTTGATCCCTGGTCAGGGAACTAGATCCCACGTGCCACAACTGAGAGTCTGCATGCCGCAACTAAACATCCCGCACGCGGGCAATGAAGATCCCGCATGCTGCAACTAAGACCCAGCGCAGCCAAATAAATATTAAAAAAAAAAAAAAGAGGCTCTAGAAGACACCAACTTATGACACCTCAATTTTGAGAGTAAATTTCTATTGCTTTAAGCCACTACCTTTGTGGCCATTTGTTATAGCGGCCTTAGGAAACGAATACACCTTCCCACTTGGAAACTGAGTTTCGGAAGTCCTCACCCCTTTCACAGATGAGCAAGTAAAAATGCAGAGAAGTTGGGTGATTGCCAAGGTCCCACAGCTAATGAGCATCAGAATCGGATCTGGGTCTCCCACCTCCCAGGCACTTTGCTTCTCCTCTGTCTCTCTCAGAACCGGGGGAGCTGCCCACCTGACACCCCCCATTTATACTCCTTCCTCACGGCTCGCAAATGGACCATCACCCTCATTGTGCAAAGACACAAAGCGAGCCCCAGGCCAGAGGAACCCTGGCAATGCCTGGAGGTGGGGCCGGCCTGGGAGCAGGGGGCCCGGCTCTGGGGTGTCCCCTCTGGAACCTCCCCCTCCGCTTTTCTGCTCCCTGCAGCTGGTCCCGAGCATTTGTGTTTTCATTTCTCAATTAATTCATGGCTGCGAAGTGGACGCACAAATCACTTGCACAAACAGTGGCGTGAATTTTTCATCACCATCATTATGAGGTTCTCGTTTATCTCTGGCTTCAGATTTCCCGAATCATCATTCCCCAGCTCCCTTCCCTTTATGAATGCACAGCTCTGAAAAGCAGTGGGTGCAGGGAATTCTGGAATTCTCTGGCTGCCTGGAACCGGCAGAGGTCATCCCGCCTGGCCCAGCCATGGATCAGTCCCAGCCAGTGCTTTTCTGAGCAGAGTGCGGCCACGCTCCCTCCACCCCGGTCCCCGTGCATCTGCCTCCCTCCCCACTGGGGACCTGAGTTGGTGCAAAAGGGGCGGGCTGGCATCAGACAGATCGGGGTTCACATCCTGGTTCTGCCTGTCCCCAGTCTGCCACCCCAGGCCAGTCATTTAATCACCCCTCTGAGCTCCAGATCCTGCATCAGTAAAATGGGACCCCCATGTGACCTCCCTGGGGGGCTGAGGTTAGTGAGAAGTCCACGCGGAAGCCTGACACCGGAGGTACGCGCCGTGAAGTATGAGCTGGTACTCAAGGCCCCAGGTGTCCGCCCCTGGGTCCATGGGGCCACCCCTTCTCCAAATGTATTATTCCTTCAGGCCGCTGATAAAAGGTGCTGTGAGGGGCAGGGGACTCCACGCTGTCCGGGGGCCACTGGAGGGGCCGCTCTAAGTCCCGTAGGGACGGGCCTGCCGCTGGAGAGCTGCTGGGAGGGGCCGGAGGTCAGAGGAGCCCCGGGTGACCCACAGCTGCTGCTCTGGCCCAGGAACAATGAGCCAGCGTGCCCTGCCCCCTCCACTGCTCTTTGTGCCCAAGATGCCACTTGGCGGGGACAGCTGTTGGCCTCCCAGTAGCCACTTGAAGTGCAGGGCAGGGAGGTCCAGCAGCTGGGATGGTCCTGCTCTGTCTTTGCCTGGGAGCTTGGCCTCTGGGAGTCCGGTGGTTCTAGAAACTCTACTCTGGAAAAGGCATCCCTCTTCCCTAGGGGCGTGGGCCCAGTAACAGGACAAATGACCCTGCCCACATTTCTCATCAGGGCCTCCTCTGGTCCTCACTGCAACCACTCAAGTTGCTTCTGCCCATTTTACAGATAAAGAAACCAAGTCCCGGAGGGGTGAAGCAACTGCTTAAAGCTCACACAGCCAGTAGATGTCGGAATGGGGACCTAGACTCCCAACCATTGCTCCTAATTACTAGGACTTCATCAGGGGAGTGTCACCATGTACACTGCATTCTCTCTAATTCCCACAAAACCCCAGAAAGAGGCATTCTTCTTTCTCTTCTACAGTCGAGAAAACCAAGGCTCAGTGGCTTACCCGAGCTTCCCAAAGACCATCAGCTCGGTCTGCATGACCCCAAAGCCAAGCTCCTTCCAGCTGACCAAGCTGCAGTGCAGGAAAGGGCCCCACCCCTTGCCAGGCTGGTGAGACGACCAAGACCCCTGAGGCCTGAGACTGTGCCCGGGCCTATCAGTGGGCACGTGGATTATATTTCTAGCCAGAGAGTCAAGGAGA
The DNA here is from genome assembly GCF_059928025.1 of Delphinapterus leucas. NCBI lineage: Eukaryota > Metazoa > Chordata > Mammalia > Artiodactyla > Monodontidae > Delphinapterus > Delphinapterus leucas. The sequence goes on along the minus strand of NC_143147.1, from coordinate 65,002,727 downwards.
CAGGCCGTTTTGGGCTCAAGGGGGTCAGTCTCAGCCCAGGGGTGTCCTAGTAGCTTTTCTCCTCCACTGAGAGAGAGAGAGAGAGGTTGAGATTTTTTAAAATATAAATTTATTTATTTATCTATTTTTGGCTGTGTTGGGTCTTTGTTGCTGCGCGCGGGCTTTCTCTAGTTGCGGCGAGTGGGAGCTACTCTTCATTGCGGTACGCGGGCTTCTCACTGCGGTGGCTTCTCTTGTTGCGGAGCATGGACTCTAGGCGCGCGGGCTTCAGTAGTTGTGGCACGCTGGCTCAGTAGTTTGGCTCACGGGCTCTAGAGCGCAGGCTCATTAGTTGTAGCGTATGGGCTTAGTTGCTACGCGGCATGTGGGATCTTCCTGGACCAGGGCTCGAACCCGTGTCCCCTGCGTTGGCAGGCGGATTCTTAACCACTGCGCCACCAGGGAAGTCCCGAGATTGAGGTTTGAAGATACTACACTGCTGGCTTTGAAGATGGAAGGTGGAACCATGAAGCAAGGAATGCAGGCGCCTCCAGAAGCTGGAAGAGGCAAGGAAACAAATTCTCCCCTAGAACATGCAGAAGGAAAGCACACCTGCCAACACCATGATTTTAGCTCGGTGAAGGCCCTTTCTGACCTCCAGAATTATAAGACAATACGTTTGTGTTGTCTCAAGCTACTAAATTTGTAGTAATTTGGTACAGTAACAATCAGGAAATGAAGACAGAGGGGAAAGTCACTGATAAACAGGCAGTTGAATGCTACGATGTGGGACACAGGGGCATTTGCAGAACTACTTACAAGACCACTTAGCTCTCACCTGGATGGCAAGGCCAGGTTTCTGCGAGGATGAGAAACACAGCTGTGACAGGTAGAGCATTGTCAAGGTGGTAAAGGACAATGTTCCCAGCAGCAGCAGTGCATTTGGGAAACCGCTTCTGGTTCTGCAGGGCTGAATCTGGCAGGTCGGCTGTTGAAAGAGGTTCAAGGAGCTGGGGGCTTGGGAAGGGCCTTGACTCTGAGGCCTTGGGAGTCACAGAAGGAGCTGGCAGCACTGGGTCTGCTCAGGGTAGAAAGTCAAGATAAACCATAATTATGAGCAAAGTTCTAATATCTATTCCTGCATCCCGGTGAATGGTCCTGTGTACCTCCTGGGGTGCATGAGCCCCCTCACCCTCACTTGGAGGAGGGAGGGGAAGGTTTTTCTAGAACACAGGCCGCCAGCTGGTTGCCGACACCGTGATGGATTAGTTCTCCCTGCCCCGGACTGGTGCACTCACTGTGATGGATTGGGGTCAAGGTCACAGGTTTGACCTGCCTTTGGGTCAATGGAGTTGGGAAGAAAAAGTCCATTTTCATCACGAAAGACTGCCCTCTGGTCTGTTATCTCTAAATGATTCTTGGGTCACAAGGCACACAGACAGGGTACAGATGGAAAAACCCTCCAGGGCCTGACTGTTGACAGGGAGTCAATGGTGCCCACGCTGTGTACAAAGCCCAGCGGGTGTGGGTGGCAGGAGCGGGCAAGCAGAGGGCAACTCCTCCCCGCTCCCTGCCTGGACAAACCACCCTGGCCCCTGGGTGAGGGGCAGGTGATACGGCAGGGCCCCGGGGGAGAAGCTCGCCCACCCTGACCTTCCCTCCTGTTGGGTGTTCATCAAATCCATCCAGCTGCCCTTGCTCTTGCTCCTTGGCTTGGCTTTGAATTCCATCTCTGGCCCACGACTCCCCATCTCGATGAACAGTTCCAAGCACGTGGGGACTCACCCACTGTCTCAGTCAGCTCAGGACCCACAGACGGGGCATAAACAGCAAATATTTAGTTCTCTCAGTTTGGAAGGCTGGAAGTCCAAGATGCAGGTACCAGCATGGCTGGCTTTTGGTGAAGGCTTTCTTCCTGGCTTGCAGAGGGCTGCCTTCTCACTGTGTCCTCACATGGCAGATAGAGAACGTTCTGGTCTCTCTTCCTCTTCTTATAAAGACACTAATTCATCATGGGGGCCCCACCCTCATGACCTCATCTAAACTTAGTCACCTCCCCAAGGCCCCGTCTCCTAATACCATCACACAGGGGGACCACCTTCTCAACACACTCCTCACTCTGACCCCAGGATGAGAAATTAGAAAGCCGCCTCCGTGTGGCTGCTTCTCAAATAATACCCACATAGTAACACACGGGCTCGAGGTCTGGTCCGGGAAGATCCCACATGCCACGGAGCAACTAAGCCTGTGCGCCACAACTAAGCTCTAGCCTGCGCTCTAGAGCCCGCGAGCCACAACTACTGAGCCCACGCACAACTACTGAAGCCTGCGCACCCAGAGCCCGTGCTCCACAACAAGAGAAGCCACCGCAATGAGAAGCCCGTACACCTCAACGAAGAGTAGCCCCCGCTCGCCGCAACTAGAGAAAGCCCGCGCGCAGCAACGAAGGCCCAACGCAGCCGTAAATAAATAAATAAATTGCATCTCTTGGATGAATGACTTGGATGGCTTGGGTCTGACCCTCCATAGAGTTGGTTTTCTTGATCTGCACCCCGGCATCAAGTCTTTGATTTACCCTGAGTGGAAATGCAGCTTCATGAGGTTTGCATGACCTTATCTGTTATGAGGCTGTTTTGAAGACACTGACTGGGACCCCACCCCTGTCCCCTTCAGAGATCTCACAGGGATCCCTCTCAGACCTCAGTGTCAGAAAAAGCTTCTTCTGGGATTGTTCCAACCTCATAGACTTCGTGAGTCTTGTAACGGGTGGATTTCCCTTTTCGCTTTGACTGATAGGAAGCTCAGAGCCCAATTTTCAGTCCACTTTGAGCACATTTCTGTGTACCACACTCTTGGTTCATTGTACTGTTTGTTCAAGGCTTGTTTTCTCTCTGCTCTATTTTTTGTCCTACTGTATTTTAAGTATTTTTGTAAGCTGCCTCCAATCCTGTTTGGAACAAAGCAGGGTAAAAACAAATCAAAACAAAACAAAACAAAACAAAATTCAGCAGAGCCCTGTGGGCTTGGCGGGCATTTTTTTTTTTTTTTAAAGATAGATTTGATTTTATTTATTTATTTTTGGCTGTGTTGGGTCTTCGTTGCTGCGTGTGGGCTTTCTCTAGCTGCGGCGAGCGGGAGCTACTGTTCGCTGCGGTGCGCGGGCTTCTTATCGCGGTGGCTTCTCTTGTTGCGGAGCTCAGGCTCCAGGCGCGCGGGCTTCAGTAGCTGTGGCACGCGGGCCCAGCAGTTGTGGCCCGCGGGCTTAGCTGTTCTGCAGCATGGGGGATCTTCCCGGGCCAGGGCTCGAACCCGTGTCTCCTGCATTAGCAGGCAAATTCTTAACCACTGCGCCACCAGGGAAGCCCTTGGTGGGCATTTTTTTAACAGAGCAAGTTCATTTCAGGGTTGGAGTCCCGCCGGGAAGGCAGCTCTCCCTGGCTCCTCCTGCCTCTCCTGGGAGTCTCCATCTTGGAGAACAGAAGCTCCGTGTGTAAGAGCAACAGGCTTCAGAGGCAAAGCCTCCAACCTCCATCTGCCTGCAAATAGCTTTCCTCCCCCAAAGCGTTCTTCCCAGTCTCCCATCTGGCTGTTGGCAGGAAGCCACAGGGCCTTGAGAAGCCTGCAAAGGGGAGGTAGAGAGACAAGCTCTCCTGCTTTTATTCCTAACTTTGCTTTCCTGCATCTTTTTTTTTAATTCTTTCTTTCTTTGTTGAAGTAGAGCTGGTTCACTGGGCCGCGCCAGTCTCTGCTGTACAGCAAAGTGCCTCAGTTTTACACATAGAGACGTTCTTTTTTAAATTATGGTTTCCATTATCGTTCATCCCAGGAGATGGGATATAGTTCCCTGTGCTATAGAGTAGGACCTTGTTGTTCATCCACGCTTTCCTGCATCTTAACTCAGGGTCTCCGGGGTCCAGGGATACTTTGCATGCAGGTTATCGCTGCGCCAGGAAGGGTCCCCGCCCAAGTGTGGAGTCCGGGCACTTGGGAGGCTGCCGTGTGAAGGCCGAGGTAAGCCGGGGAAGGGTGGGGGTGCCACACACACACCTGAAATAGCCAACCCCGCCCCCTCTGCCACCCCGACAAGGACCGCACTCCCAGCTCTGCCCCACGCAGTCTACCGGCTCAGCCTTTCCCTCGTCTGTCACGCCACAGAGCCAACCCAGCCCCGTCCATCTCACAGCCTCTGCTCTGCTCCACTCACCAGACTTCAGCCAGTGCCGCCTTCTCCAGCCTCTGTCTTCCCAACTGTAAAATGGGTGGAGGCTGGTGGTGAACCAGATGCTAAAATGTGAAGATCCTAAGAACCCCCTTCCCGCAGGTGTCCTGAACCCCTCTATTCCTTTCCTATCCCTTGTGTCCACTTTCTTCTGAGAACATGGTGCAACCCTGGTGAAGAGGAGGGGGTGGCTGGGGTGTGAGAATGGAGTCGAAGGGGAGCCCTATGGGACCAGCCTGGACCCCAGCAGGAGCACGGCCCTGAGGCTGTGGACGGAGACGGAGGCCAGCCCTGAGTGACCCTGGGAATGGCAGGGGCGGCTCTGCTCAGCACACTTGGCACTACCTGCGGGGCCCTTTGGATGATGCAAAGCAGCAGTAGCTGCTGAAAGGGTCCTGGAGCTGCCAGTGCCTCACCTGGCAGGAAGCACACCCCCCTTTCTCTTGGGCACACCCCTCCCAGCAGGGCTGCCAGCTCGGCCTCTCTCTGCACTGCTCTGCCCAGCAGGTCACTGGCGCCGCCTGGTCATTCCGGGTCCCAAAGTGGACATCACCAGATTGGGACGGTGATTGCAAGGAAGGGCTCTGGAGCCCGCGCGTGGGTCCGTATCCACCTCCTCCACTTGCTAGCCCGGTAGGCCAGTGGCAGTCCTAGAACACACAGCCCTTACCATGTGAACAGTGCAGAACAGCATGTACCCAACAAATTAGAACAGAACCCCTTGAGGAGCTGGGGAGGCAGCGGGGAGACACCCCAGTGATGACTGGACCAGGGTGGGACTCATCCCAGAGCACCTTTGGGCCATGACTGCAGCCTTGCCTGAAGCAGAAGGTTTTGGGGTCCCATCACATTTTTGGAAGTATTAGCTGCGATCTGAATTAAAATTACTAAATGATTACCCAGAAAGAGTTCCCAGCTCTTGCTCTGAGTTGTCAGAGGTAGAAGGGGCCCTACAGAACATCTTTAGGGTAAGATGTGCCCTGAGGGGGCCCTAGGCTTCTCCAGCAAAACCCGGAGACAAAGGGGAGGGAGAAAGTATCCGCCCCCAACCAGGGAAGCTCTTGTTCAGTCTGTTTGTGTACCTCACGACAAACAGAACTTCTGGTAAAAAGCTGAAAATGACTGAGCTAGTGCCTAACTGTAAAGATGGAGAAACTGAAGCCGCCCAGAGAGGGAAAATAACTGGCCCAAGTCCACACAGCAAACCAAGGTTAGAGTTGGTGGCTAGGCTCGTCCTGCCTGGTTATCCCATGCTTGTCTGGTGTGCCCACTGAGCCCCCAGTCAGAAAGCATGCTCCCAAAGTGTGGGTCCAGCCGACCCCTGGGTCTCCCTAAACAGCTAGCACTTTCCCATCAAGTCAAAAAGCAGGTCTGCAGCCTCAGGGAGGCTGGCTGCTCCCAGACCCTCAAGAATCTGGGTGAGTGGATGTGGGTGGAATGGGGGGTGGGCGGTACACTATGTCTGGGAGGCACAGCTCCCACCCAGGTACCATCCCCCTGAGCCTTGCTGAACAGTGCATTTCTCTCTCCATTTCTCCCAGAGCTGGGGGACCCCATCACTCCTGCTGGGCTTGGGTGTGTGCCCATCCCCCCTCCCTCCCCCGGGGCCACCACCCCACCTACTCATAACTCTTGTCTTAGCCACATCCCTCATTACCTCTAATGAGCCAATCTAGGGACAGAGGGACCTGGGCGACATTTTAATTATGCTTCTAATTGCTTCCCAGGAGGAGGCTGACTACATGCCCAAATTTCTCCCCGGGAGAGGGGCAGGGTTTCCTGGAACTCAGCGGCACTGGGGCCCCCAGGTGAAAAGGAGGGCATGCAAGGGGCTTCAGGGGCAGAGACGGACCCAGCCAGGCTGACGTTCTCTCCTTAGAGACGCGCCCACGTCAGAGGGGAAGGGGTGAGGGAGGAGCTGGACCAGGGGCTGGAGGGGTTCCCGGGTCCCACCCAGGGCTGACACACCCCCTCCTCACTTCCCCAAGTAAAGAAGCTTTTGAGATGCCTGTGAGTGTGGAAAGGGTTTCGAATCAGTAACGTTCTGACTCTGCCACTCGGTGACTTTGGAGAAGGTGGCCATGTGGCCTCTGGAGCACATCTCTGCTATAAAATGGGGACACCAGAGTCTACCTACCGGGGCCACGAGGCTGAACGGAGACCACACCCCCTGTAAGTTGATTCTCCAGGTCAGATGGTGAAAGGAAGGAGGGGAAGGAGGGCGGCACCTTTCCCGGCTGCAGCCCCACGCGGGTCCACCATCTCCCTCGGTTTAATAACAACTTGGGGGACTTCCCTGGTTGCGAAGTGGATAGGACTCCGCGCTCCCAATGTAGGGGGCTCGAGTTCGATCCCGAACTAGATCCCACATGCGTGCCGCAACTAAGAGTTTGCATGCCACCAACTAAGGAGGCCGCGTGCCCCAACTAAGAAGCTGGCGAACCGCAACTAAAGGAGCCCTGGAACCGCAACTAAGGAGCCCGCCTGCCACAACTAAGGAGCCCACGTGCTGCAACTAAGAAGCCGGTGAGCCGAAACTAAGGAGCCCGCCTGCCGCAACTAAGACCTGGTGCAACCAAATAAATAAATAAATGAATAAAATAAAATTTAAAAAAACTTGGCAAACACCACGGCAGTGACCACGTCTGCAGCCCAGCCCTGTAAGAACAGCACGATGCCCATTTAACAGATGGGGAGGATGAGGCACAAAGTGGCTGCATGACTAAGTGCCCGAGGGCCCCCAGTGGTAAGTGGCAGTCGGGACACCAAATCCCAGAGCCCACAAGGGCCTGCCCAGGCTGATGGGCACGTGAGGCGTTGTCCTTCCAGAAGCTGGAGAGTAGTGCAGGAGGGGCGGGTCCCAAAGAGACAGAGAGAGAAGCCACCTCAGGCCCCCGAGTGCCGTCGGGGCTCGGGCAGCCCCAGCACCCTGAATCCGCACCCTCACTCCTATCCACCCCTCCCCCACAAAAAGCAGAGACAGACACCAGGCATGCTGTAAGGCCTTTTATTTTAATGTTTCCTTGCTGTTTTAACATTTTCAGGGAAAAAAAAATATACAGTTTAGAATCTGGAACTGACCGCTGTCTAGATGGGTTTCAAGGGCAGCAGCTGGCAGGGGCTGCACGGCTGGGAACCAGTGAGCACCCATTTCAAGAACTAAGGTGGTGTCTGAGTCCAGATCTGGCAAAACTCAGGAGGCTAGGGCAGCTACACCCGCCGCCAGCCCTGGCTGGACCCCGTGGCGGTTCTGTCTGTCCCCCTCCCTCCACTGGCTGCAAGGCGACAGGAGAAGGTGGAGTCAGCCTGCTGCCAGGACAGAAAAAATCATCATCCATGAATCCTGGGGGCTCGCACCCAACCTCCACTCAATCCCCTTGGGTGGGGTTCTAAGGGCGCAGAGTGAAATCTGAATTTCAGAAAGACAACAACTGATGTTTTAGCATGAGTGTATTACAAACATGGCATGGGGCATACTTACACTAAGAAATCATCCTTCGCATGCCTGAAACTCTAATTTAACTCGGCATTCTGGTTTTTGTTTTGTTTTGTTGCTAAATCTGGCAACCCTATACCCTCAGGACCACTGACTCAGAAGTGGGGAAGGGGGCTCTGCTGGCAGAGGCCTGAGAAAGGAAAGGGATGTAGTCAGTCGGGGGTTGAACAACCCAGTCAAAAGAGGTTTTATCCCCCTATAGGAATGACCTTTTTTTTAATAATCATTTTCCAGAAATTTTCTACACTGTTGTTGTTAATAGCTATGCGGGAGGGGGCCGAGGACAGACACGCACAGACCTCCACCCCATACGGTTCTAAATAAAGTTTGGAAGCACTTAGTATAAAGGTTTTCTAAAAGGATTCGTTTCCCTTCTGGTGGCAGGCCTACAAACACGTTCCTGGTATCGTTCTAAAAAGATTTAAACACAACAAGCACAAACAAACCCAGAGGGACTGAGCAAGGGCCGCAGCCTGTCCTAGTGTCATCCTGCAAGGGCCCCCTCTTGAAAATTCAAGATGCCCCGGGGCCTTCCTTCCGTTCTGCATCTTGTTCTCACCCCGAGGAAGGGGTCGCGTTGAGTGTACACATTCGGTCCGCCTTTCCTCCGTGGGGCTCCCCGTGCAGGAGCTGGGGATGGAGGGAGGGAGGGGCCGGGACTTGTGACCCGTCACGGGCGTTTATTCCGGCGGCCACCGCCGGTCACAACAGAAACGCCAGGAGTAAAGAGGCAGGTCAAGTGTCCTTAGCCCTTGCGCCCCTGGGCCGCCCCTGGCTGCCCTGTTATCGCTGCACGTGGCAGAGACTCAAGTTGACAGCGGAAATCCACTGCAGGCCGGGAGAGGAAAGCCGAGTCCTGCTGCGAGAACACTGCCCCGTCCTACGAGCTCAGGCAGCGCAGGTTGTGCAAAGCAGTCAGGCACCCGAGCCAGCTCCAAGTCCTCCGAGGGCCCCCAGGCTCGGCCAGCGCCCCTTATCCATGAGGTCCAGGGTCTGTCTGGGGCCCGCAGCCGAGCTCCTGGCTGACCTTGCAGGGCTGGGGGCACAGGGAGGAGACAAAGCCAAGAGCCCCCCACCTCCAGCCGGCCTCACACTCGGATCTCGTCCTCCTCCTCCTCGTCCATGAAGGAGAACTCGGGGTCCGGCTGCCTCGGGAGAGCGGCCCGGGCCCGGTCCGGCCCCCGGAAGGCGGGGCTGCGCTCCTCCAGGACCCCCGAGGCGCAGCTGGACAGGGAGCTGCTGTCCCGCGTGGTGTGGCTGCTGCCCCCGCTGCGGGCCGAGGCGGGGCTGGGGGCCCCCGCGGCCCAGCCCTCCTCCGGCAGCGCACGCGACGGCAGCGCGGGCAGGTCTGGGCCCCCCGCTCCTTCCTGCCTCGCCGGGGGAGGGGCTGCCGCCTGCGGCGGGGGAGCCTGGGTGGGGCCGCCTGCTGGGTCCTCGTCACCATGGCAACCGGCCTCCCCCTCCTCCTCCGGTTCCCACTCCCCCTTGTCCATGATGCTGAGGACGTCGCCCAGCATGGAGGGCCCCAGGTCGATGTGGAAGGACATGATGGACTCGGCGTGCTTCAGCCCAAAGCTGGCCTTGGGTACCACGGGCAGATCCGCCAGGTCCCCGAAGGCCTGCTCGTCGAGGAGGGGGTCTGGGGAGTGGGGGGCGGAGGCCCCATTCCGCCGAGGCCCCGCCTCCTCCGGGCCGCCCTCCCCCGTGGCCTTCCTCACGGGGCTGGAGGACAGGCTCTTGGGCAGCTTGCTGGAGCCCTTCTCGGCGGCCTCCTTCTCGTTCAGCTGAGGCAGGGACATGGCGTTCTTGACGAAGAGGGCCGAGTCCCGCAGGGGGCCCAGCACGTCCCTGTGATCCCGGTCGCCCCTGCTCACTGACTGCGACCGCTTGCTGCCCCGGAACTTCCGGGACAGGAGGCCGCGCTTGGAGGAGGCGGCGGCCTGCTCGTCCACGGACTCACTGTCCAGCTCCCCAGCCTTGCTGTTGAGGAAGGAGGTGTCCCCAAAGGCGTCCCCCGCCCGGCCCACGTGCATGGTGTGGCGGAAGTCGCCCAGCGGGGCGCTGATCATCTCGGCCGTGAGGTCCACTCGGGAGCGGCGCTTGGAGTGCACGGAGCTGGACACCAGCTGCTTGAGGATCGGCATCTTGCCGGGGGGGCGGGGGAGGGGAGGAGGGGGTCCCCTCCAGAGACAGCAGGCGGATCTGAGGTCAGATCTGAAGTCCGGCGGGCGGAGGGGGCGATAAGGAGGAGATCATAGGGCTGCAAGAAGAGAACAGCAGGGAAAGGGTTAACCCAGCTGTCCGCTCAGCACAAAAGCCCATCTGCCCAGGGGTGGTGGTTATTTAAACCTCCGCTCACCTCTTTGGAGCTCAAGTAGCCACAGGCACGCTCTCCCTGAGACTTGAGCGAGAGAGCCTTCTTCTAAAGGACAATGCCTCCCGCACCCCCGCAACCAGGATGCCCCTAGAGGCGGAGGTACACAGGCAACTCCAGGCAGCCGACCCGGAGAGACGTGACTCCAGCGAACAGCCGGTCCGGAGACACGCTGTAAGTTAGTTCTCCCTGCTGCCTGACCTCAGCCCCTGTGGAGTCAGTGGACACCTCGTGCTGAGTCACGGTCCTTAGAGGAGGGAGAGGACGGCACAGGCCCCAGGGAGGCGCTGCCTGGGACAGACGTGCTCCACAGACGTGGGCGGCAGCTCACTCTGTGAATCAGAATCGGGTGGAGCTGCCGGGACCCACAGGACCAGCTCCCCAGCCCTCTGGCCCGTGGTGGGTGTCCCGAGGTGAGGATCCTGCCTGCGACGTCTCCACAGTGGAGCCCCGAGCTCTTTGCCAAGGATCCACCCTCCGCCTCTCAGAGACCAAGACTGGGAAACTCCCAGTGTCTTCAGTCACTAGGGGTGCAGGGAGGCGGAGACTAAACCCTAGATGGCCGAGGCGCCCCGGGAATGCAGACCCCCAGGTGATTAACCTGAGCCAAAAAGCATCAGCAGGGAGGCCAGGAGAGCCTCTGAAATCTCCTGGCGGGTACCACCCATGCAGCTCCTGGCAAGGGCCAAGTTGAAGTCCAGTGTTGAAGCCAGACCAGCCCCCAGTGCTAAACCCAGCAGCGCAGGGCTGAGCAGAGTGGGGTGATGTGGGCGCAGGGACTTAACCAAGGCTGGCGGGTGAGGGGGTGGTCCTGGGCCACCAGTCCTGCTAACAGCACAGCTCTCATCGGCCCCCACATTCCAGGCCCATCCTCCCTGTTGCCAAGGGCAACCCAGGATGTCCCACCGGGTTTCTTCCTCACCCCCCATGCTGCCCTAAGCTAGGCCACCACATCCCAGTTGGCCCTGCTTCCCCTTCCCCCACCCTTCACCTTTTGGCTAAATCAAAACCCGGACCCCAGTGCAGACCCCCCGATCCGACACCCGGTCCCCGCCTCACTCCTCGCTGCTCCCCTACCCCTGTGGTCCACCCTGGCCCTGAGCTTCCGTCTCCCGGACTCCAGGGCTGGACATGCACA